>NC_079192.1:418467338-418487338 GCF_029499605.1 Hyla sarda
GACACTGATGCTCCCTGAGACTGCAGGACAGCTTGAATATCTTTGGAACTTGTTTGGGGCTGCTTATCCACCATCCGGACTATCCTGCAGTGACACCTTTCATCAGTTTTTCTCTTCCGTCCACACCCAGGGAGATTATCTACAGGGCCATGGGGTGTAAACTTCTTGATAATGTTGCGCACTGTGGACAAAGACAAATCTAGATCTCTGGAGATGGACGTGTAACCTGGAGATTGTTGATATTTTCCACAATTTTGGTTCCCAAGTCCTCAGACAGTTCTCTTCTCCTCTTTCTGTTCTCTTCTCCTCCTCTTTCTGTTCTCTCCTCCTCTTTCTGTTCTCTTCTCCTCTTTCTGTTCTCTTCTCCTCTTTCTGTTCTCTTCTTCTCTTTCTGTTCTCTTCTCCTCTTTCTGTTGTCCATGCTTAGTGTGGCACACACAGACACACAATGCAAAGACTAAGTGAACTTCTCTCCTTTTTATCTGCTGTCAGGTGTGATTTTTATATTGCCCACACCTGTTACTTGCCCCAGGTGAGTATAAAGGAACATCACATGCTGGAAACAATCTTATTTATCCACAATTATGAAAGGAGCCAATAATTTTGTCCAGCCCATTTTGGGAGTTTGGGGACATTATGTCCAATTTGCTTTTTTTCCTCCTTTTTTGGTTTAGTTCCAATACACACAAAGGGAATAAACATGTGTATAGCAAAATATGTGTTACTGCAATCCTTTCCTGTGAGGAATACTTCATTTTATAGAAAAATTCCAGTGGGGCCAAAATTTACGGCCATGTCTGTATATCCCATCACATAGTACAATCTACAAGTACAACAACGTAGTGGATCCTTTCGTCTAACAAATAAAATTTTACTTCTTGTAGATTGTAGATTACTTTTTGCAGAAAACTACTTTTTGAACTTTTTCTAGATTGGTCAGAGCTGATCCTTCCCCATCAAACAAACTACTGTATTTGTACTTGTTGAAGATTGGTCGGGCGGATCTTCTTCCAGCAGCTCGGCAAACAACTGTTTGTACTTGTTGTAGGTTGGTCGGGGCGGATCTTCTTCCAGCAGCTCGGCAAACAACTGTTTGTACTTGTTGTAGGTTGGTCGGGGCGGATCTTCTTCCAGCAGCTCGGCAAACAACTGTTTGTACTTGTTGTAGGTTGGTCGGGGCGGATCTTTTTCCAGCAGCTCGGCAAACAACTGTTTGTACTTGTTGTAGATTGGTCGGGCGGATCTTCTCCCAGCAGCTCGGCTAACAACTGTTTGTACTTGTTGTAGATTGGTTGGGCGGATCTTCTCCCAGCAGCTCGGCAAACAACTGTTTGTACTTGTTGTAGATTGGTTGGGCGGATCTTCTCCCAGCAGCTCGGCAAACAACTGTTTGTACTTGTTGTAGATTGGTCGGGCGGATCTTCTCCCAATCTACAACAAGTACAAGTAGTTTCCTGCTTGTGTGTTTTTTCAAAAGTTTCACAGTGTTTTTAAGACCCATTTATGTTGGAATGATAAACGTTTGGTGGGGTCAGATTAGAGGACGATGAGAGTGGTTGTTCGTTCATACTCACGTGTCCCTTTTTTATCTTTCCGCAGCTATATGTACTGGACGGACTGGGGCGAAGTGCCAAAGATAGAGCGTGCGGGAATGGACGGCTCCCTGCGCTCCGTCATCATAGACTCCGACATTTACTGGCCCAATGGGCTGACGCTGGACTACGAGGAGCAGAAGCTTTACTGGGCCGACGCTAAACTCAGCTTCATCCACAAGTCCAATCTGGATGGCACCTTTAGGTAAGTGCACCTACTTTTTCCCTTCCAGCAGAGGGCAGGAGAGTTACCTGCACCGTACATGGTTGGAAATCTGCAGATTCTGGTGAATGCGGCCTGTAAACCATTACTTCTCCAGCAAGACTACAACTCCCATCATGTTTAGTATTTGGCATCCAGTACAACCAACAACAATGTCCCTCCGCTTCCTTTTTGTGTACTTTGCATCTGTTCCTCAGCAAGAACCCCCCCCCCCCCCCCCCCCCCCTTGTCCTGAGAGGCTAAAACCTCGTTCTGCTCCTATATCTGAGGGTTTGTTACAATGTTTCAGTTACACTACGAAAAGCTCGTCAGCTGATTCATGCTAGAAACTAGAGATGAGCGAACTTACAGTAAATTCGATTCGTCACGAACTTCTCGGCTCGGCAGTTGATGACTTTTCCTGTATAAATTAGTTCAGCTTTCAGGTGTTCCGGTGGGCTGGAAAAGGTGGATACAGTCCTAGGAGACTCTTTCATAGGAATGTATCCACCTTTTCCAGCCCACCGGAGCACCGGAAAGCTGAACTAATTTACTCAGGATAAGTCATCAACTGCCGAGCCGAGAAGTTCGTGACGAATCGAATTTACTGTACGTTCGCTCATCTCTAATAGAAACCTTTTTTTCTAATCTAGGCTTATATCTGAGGGTTTGCTACAGTGTATCGGTGTAGACAGTTTTGACACTACCAATCTCTCTTGTCCTGCACCCAGGACTGATCAGTATTGTTACACTGCATTAAAGGGGTCCTCCGCCCCCAAAGGATAGGTGTTAAGATGTCTGAAAGCAGGGATGAGTGCCCACCGCGATCTCTCTGCTGCACCCGGCGTTCGTTTAGAGTAGTGGTCTCCAACCTGCAGCCCCCCAGATGTTGCAAAACTACAACTCCCAGCATGCCCGGACAGCCAACGGCTGTCCGGGCATGCTGGGAGTTGTAGTTTTGCAACATCTGGAGGGCCGCATGTTTGAAGACCACTGGTTTAGAGCGTTGGGTGCAGCGACAGAGGCTCGTGTTGAGCACGAATATTCGTAATGTGAATTTTTATCGTGAATATCTGGACTTTGCGATTTTGCGAATATTTGGAATATAGTGCTATATATTCGTAATGACAGATATTTCTTTTCTTTTTTTTTTTCATGCAATTTTTATGCAAATTTTAATGCCTGGCGATGCGGGGCCGAAAGCTCGGTGACTCCTTAGACTTACATTGAGAGGGCATCGCCGCGATGTCACGCGTAAAGATGAGCAGCAGGAGCCATATTCGAATTTGCGATATTTCGCAAATATATTGACAATTATTCGTCCTATGTTTGCGATATTCGCATATTCACCATGTTCATTCACTTTTTCCATGCGAAACTTCACACGAGTTGTAGTTTTGCAACATCTGGAGGGCCGCAGGTTTGAAGACCACTGGTTTAGAGAGTCGGGTGCAGCGACAAAATGCACATTAAAATTAGCATAAAAATTTATATTCGTCAATATATATTCGTCATTACGAATATATAGAAATATATTCCAAATATTCGCAAAATCGCAAAGTCCTGATATTCGCCATAAAAATTCACATTACGAATATTCGTGCTCAACACCAGTCACGAGCCTCTGTTGTTGCACCCGACGCTCTAAACCAGTGGTCTTCAAACATGTGGCCCTCCAGATGTTGCAAAACTACAACTCGTGTGAAGTTTTGCATGGAAAAAGTGAATGAACATAGCGAATATGCGAATTTCGCGAACATAGGACGAATAATTGTCAATATATTCGTGAAATATCTCAAATTCGAATATGGCTCCTGCTGCTCATCTTTACTTGTGATATCGCGGGCTATGCCCCCTCAATGCAAGTGTATGGAGTCACCGAGCTGTATGCAGGATTACTGGGGTGCCGTAGCAGAGATCGCGGGGGTCCCCAGCGGCAGGACCCCCGCAATCGGACATCTTATCCCCTATCCAAAAGATGTCTAAGGGCAGAGCACCCCTTTAAGGTCATCAGCTGCTTAATACCTTTTCTAACCAAATCTGTGGGTTGGTCACTTTGTCACATAAAAACATTTTCTTATCTAGTTTTATATCGGAGGGTTTGTTACAATGTATCGGTGTAGACATTTCTATAACGCAGCATCAGTACTATTCACTCTTGTCCTGCACTGATCTATATTCGCAGCCACAAACTCTTCAGCTGTTAAGTGCTGGAAGCCTTTGTTTACATCACAGCTATAGGAGTGTCCACTCACTCGCAGCAAGCAGATATTTTGAAAATGGTGAGGAATGGGAAGCAAGTATATTAAAGGGATAAATTTATTGTTTTATTTTTTAAATCAACTGGTGCCAGAAAGTTAAACAGATTTGTAAATTACTTCTATTTAAAAATCTTAAGCCTTCTAGTACTTATTAGCTACTGAATACTACAGGGGAAGTTCTTTTTTTTAAATTTCCTTTCTGTCTGACCACAGTGCTCTCTGCTGACACCTCTGACCATGTCAGGAACTGTCCAGAGCAGGAGAGGTTTGCTATGGGGATTTGCTCCTGACATGGACAGTGGTGTCAGCAGAGAGCACTGTGGTCAGACAACAAGGAAATTCAAAAAGAAAAGCACTTCCTCCGGAGCATACAGCAGCTGATAAGTACTGGAAAGTTTAAGATTTTTAAATAGAAGTGATTTACAAATCTGTTCATCTTTCTGGCACCAGTTGATTTGGAAAAAAAAATGTTTTCCAGCGGAGTTCCCCTTATTAGTCGCATAGCATTTTAGTCCTGATAATCTGGTTCCTGTTGTACCCATCGTTCCCCCATTACGGCAAACTGTATACATTGTGTTATTGGGGCTCACCATTAAGTTTATGTTTAGCGCTTCCGCCTCCTCCAGTTGTCAGGTCAATGTGCCCTGGCTCCTTGTGGGGGGGATGCGCTTGCCCTGGCTCCTTGTGGGGGGAATGCGCTTGCCCTGGCTCCTTGTAGGGCAGGGGGACGCGCTTGCTCCTTGTGGGAGGGGCGCGCTGGCTCCTTGTGTGTGTGTGTGGGGGGGGGGGGGGGGACGCGCTCGCTCCTTGTGTGTGTGGGGGGGACGCGCTCGCTCCGTGT
The DNA here is from genome assembly GCF_029499605.1 of Hyla sarda. Classification (NCBI taxonomy): domain Eukaryota; kingdom Metazoa; phylum Chordata; class Amphibia; order Anura; family Hylidae; genus Hyla; species Hyla sarda. The sequence continues at coordinate 418,472,235 of NC_079192.1, forward strand.
GTGTGTGTGTGTGTGTGTGTGTGTGTGTGTGTGTGGGGGGGGACGCGCTCGCTCCGTGTGGGGGGGGGGGGATGCGCTCGCTCCTTGTGTGTGTGTGTGTGTGGGGGGGACGCGCTCGCTCCGTGTGTGTGTGTGTGTGTGTGTGTGTGTGTGTGTGTGTGTGTGTGGGGGGGGGGGGGGGGGACGCGCTCGCTCCGTGTGGGGGGGGGGATGCGCTCGCTCCTTGTGTGTGTGTGTGTGGGGGGGGGGACGCGCTCGCTCCTTGTGTGTGTGTGTGGGGGGGGACGCGCTCGCTCCTTGTGTGTGTGTGTGGGGGGGGACGCGCTCGCTCCTTGTGTGTGTGGGGGGGGGACGCGCTCGCTCCTTGTGTGTGTGGGGGGGGAACGCGCTCGCTCCTTGTGGTTGGGGGGGGGGACGCGCTCGCTCCGTGTGTGTGTGGGGGGGGACGCGCTCGCTCCTTGTGTGTGTGGGGGGGGGGACGCGCTCGCTCCTTGTGTGTGTGGGGGGGGGGGACGCGCTCGCTCCTTGTGTGTGTGTGTGTGGGGGGGGACGCGCTCGCTCCTTGTGTGTGTGGGGGGGGGGGGACGCGCTCGCTCCTTGTGTGTGTGTGTGTGGGGGGGGACGCGCTCGCTCCTTGTGTGTGTGGGGGGGGACGCGCTCGCTCCTTGTGTGTGTGGGGGGGGACGCGCTTTCTCCGTGTGTGTGTGTGGGGGGGGGGGGGGGGGACGCGCTCGCTCCTTGTGTGTGTGGGGGGGGGACGCGCTCGCTCCTTGTGTGTGTGGGGGGGACGACGTGCTCGCTCCTTGTGTGTGGGGGGGGGACGCGCTCGCTCCTTGTGTGTGGGGTGGGGGGGCGCGCTCGCTTCTTGTGTGTGTGTGTGTGTGTGTGTGTGTGTGTGTGTGTGTGTGTGTGTGACCCCTCATCCTGGCTCTGTGTGGGGGGGCGGGCAGGCCCTGGCTCCTTGTGCGGGGGGGACGCGCTCTCCCTGGCTTTTTGTGCGGGGGGACGCGCTCTCCCTGGCTCCTTGTGGTGGTGGTGGTGGGGGGGGGGGGATGTGCTCGCCCTGGCTCGTGGTGGTGGGGGGACGCGCTCGCCCTGGCTCCTGTCAGCACAGATTATACAAGCTCGTGCTCGCTGCAGCCATCGCCACATCTCATTGCGGGGGCCGCGCCAGCTCATCATCTTAAGTTGCCGCCAGCTTTCTTGGACTTTTTCCTTTGGCTCGGTGAATTCCTTCACCAGCTAAGGAAAAGGAGGAAAAGCCAGGACGAGCTTCCAAGACGTAACCGAAAGCAAATGTGCCGGCGGCGGCTGCTGCTCTCCATCTGTGCCGGCGCTTGTGTGGGTGTTTGGTGTTTTCGCCGCACGTCTTGCCGCTCAGTCCCCATCCTGTCACCTCAGCAAATAAAAACTTCACACCTACACAAACCATTAATTGTATAATAAAATGTTTGCTATAACTCAACCATTTTCATGATCTCTGCTTGCTGTCAGTGAAGAAACATTTTTGTTATACATCCAGTAAAGTTATAGTACGGACCCAATACTTGTTACAATTGTATCCAGTCTGGACAATACTCCAGGCTCTAGACCAGTGGTCTCCAACTTGCGGAACCCCAGATGTTGCAAAACTACAATTCCCAGCATGCCCGGACAGCCAACGGCTGTCCGGGGATGCTGGGAGTTGTAGTTTTGCAACATCTGGAGGTCCGCAGGTTGAAGACCACTGCTCTAGACCTTTTATACCTGCACTGATACATTGTAACAATCTTTCAGGATAGTATAGATTGATACATTGTACTTGGTTAAATGAATATTCCTTAACATATGGTGCTCAAGCTGTTGCAGAACCCTCCATCAAGGTATCAGAGTTGTAGATATGTCTGGACATGATGGGAGTTGTAGTTCTGCAAAATTTATGCCACAGATCTGTACAGTTTCTGCAGATTTCCATCCTGTTGCCCTCCACAATTACAATTCCCAGTAAGCTTTGACCAGGGAAATGTAATTTTCACCTGCGCTGGCTGATACATTGTAGCAAATGATGAAGCCAAAGGCTGTCCGGGAATGGTGGGAGTTGTAGTTTTGCCGAAGGCACCCTGGTTGGGAAACGGTGCCATAATCATTGGGCATTTTAACTGATCATTTTTTATTTTTTGCTGTGAGAGGATTCGCTCTGACCAATCTACAGCAAGTACAACAACAGTGTAGCGGATCCTCTCCCATCAAACTACTTGTATTTGTTGTAGATTGGTCTGGGCGGATCTTCTTCCAGCAAACTACTGTGTGTACTTGTTGTAGATTGGTCGGGGGCGAATCCTTTCCCATCAAACAAACAACTTGTACTTGTTGTAGATTGGTTGGGCGGATCCTCTCCCATTAAACAATCTACAACAAGTTGGCATGCTGGGAGTTTTAGTTTTGCTGAAGACACCCTGGTTGGGAAACGGTGCCATAATCATTGGGCATTTTAACTGATCATTTTTTATTTTTTGCTGCAAGAGGATTCGCTCTGACCAATCTACAGCAAGTACAACAACAGTGTAGCGGATCCTCACCCATCAAACTACTTGTATTTGTTGTAGATTGGTCTGGGCGGATCCTCTCCCATCAAACTACTGTTTGTACTTGTTGTAGATTGGTCATGGGTGAATCCTTTCCCATCAAACAAACAACTTGTACTTGTTGTAGATTGGTCAGGGCGGATCTTCTCCCATCAAACTACTGTGTGTGTACTTGTTGTAGATTGGTCAGGGCGGATCTTCTCCCATCAAACTACTGTGTGTGTACTTGTTGTAGATTGGTCGGGCGGATCCTCTCCCATTAAACAATCTTGGCATGCTGGGAGTTGTAGTTTTGCAACAGCTAGAGACACCCTGGTTGGGAAACACTCTAAATTGGGTGGTCCCTAACCTGTGTCACCCCTGGTTAAGATGCTACAACTCTCACCATATCCTGACAGCTACAAATTGAAGGTCAAGAGAGGAAATTGCAAAACTACAACTCCCATCGGCAGCCACGATTGGATTTGTAGTTTTGCAACATCTGTGAAGGTTGTAATTTTTTTCTGCCTCATTGTAGTTTCGTCGGGACATGATGGGGGTTGTAGTCTTGCAACATTATAGTTTTATTAAGTTTATAAGGATAGTTGTAGTTTTTTTTAACGCTAAAGTGGTTGTCCAGGATTAGATAAACGCCACTCCTGTTTGCAGGTCTTGTCTGGTATTGCAGCCCAGGTGAATGGGGCTGAGCTGCAGTACCACGCATAACCTGCAGACAGTAGTGGCGCTGTTTTTGCGCAAAAAAAAATAATTTAACTTTTTTTGTAATCTGGGACAACTTCCTTAAAGCCGTAGAGCAGATGGTTCTCTCTTTGTAGAGCTCCAAGCATAGGATGATGGAGTTGTAGTCTGGAGGCCCCATAGGTTTCTGTCCAGCACAGCGGTGGTTAACAGCATCTGCCCTTCCTATGCTTTTAACCCCCCCTTTGTCCTTCCCAGGGGGTAGTTGAACCTAAATTTGTATTATTTGTAGGAACCAAACGGTTCCAGCTGCGAGGAGGAGGGCGACGCGGCGGTGCCGGGGGTCCGACCTGTTTCCTCCGCCGCCCGCTCACCTCAGGGGATGTGTTCCTCATCGCTCCCTGATTACTCTGCTGATTCCTCCCCCTCCTCCTCCTTGGCAGGAAGCGGCGGCCGCACTTGTACTTTCCATGATTTCTTTTTCCATAAAGTCTCCTTTGTTTTCGCTGCCTCCTCGGGCTGATTACATAAAGGAATCCTTGTGACCCAGGACTGCGCATGGAACCACCGCGCCGCCGCTCAACATTGTTGTGGTGCAATGTCCGCGCCGAGGTGGCGAATGTTATACTCCAGACCACCATCTGGGTAACCCCATAAGTGGTGATTTGGGGGGTATAGAGGTAGAGAAGGCTTATAAATCAATAGGGGCCCCTAGTGCTGATGTATTTAGGGCCCCACCTCTGCATCCGCCGGAGCCGCAGTGATCGCCAACCTGCTGATTATCAGACTATTATTAGGCTGTCCGGGCATGCTGGGAGTTGTAGTTTTGCAACAGCTGGAGGCACCCTGGTTGAGAAACACTCCTCTAAACAAATATATGTATCACTTCTATTTATCAATGCCAAAGGCTGTCCGGGCATGCTGGGGGTTGTAGTTTTGCAATAGCTGGAAGCACCAGCATGTAGAGCGAAGGGTAATTCCTTAGGTCAATGTTTCCCAACAAATGTGCCTCCAGCTGTTGCAAAACTACAACTCCCAGCATGCCCGGACAGCCTTCGGCTGTCCGGGCATGCTGGGAGTTGTAGGTTTGCAATTTATCTGGTATCTTGCTCAATTTATAGTGCAGTGATCTACAACCTGGGGCCCTCCAGCTGTTGCAATACTACAACTCCCAGCATGCCCTGATCACTTGCTCAGTTTGTAGGTCAGTGATTTCCAACCTGGGGCTTTTTAAGCTGTTGCCAAAACACAACTGGCGGCATGCTGGGAGTTATAGTTTTGCAATCCCTGATGTAGGATTTCACATTCAACCTGCACCCCATGTCCTGAAGATAGATAGTTGGATATATATATATATATATATATATATATATATTATAATTTTTTTTAAAATTTATTTATATATTTTTATTTTATTTATTTATATATCTATATCTGGACTAATACGGCTACTCAAATGTAATTATATTTATTTATATTCATATATATTTATATTCATGTATGTATAGTATATATATATATATATATATATATATATATATATATATATATATATATCTCAAAATAGAATTATTATTATTTTTTTTTCCCCAGACAAACTGTGGTTAAGGGATCCCTCCCGCACCCCTTCGCCCTCACTCTTTTTGGTGACACGATATACTGGACGGACTGGAACACGAGGTCGATTCTGGCGTGTAACAAGTACACGGGGGAAGAGCGCCGGGAGGTGGACAGCAACATCTTCTCCCCCATGGACATCCACGTCTTCAGCCAACTGAGGCAGCCAAATGGTCAGTACCGGATACTCCTTGTGTAATGAGCTGCAGTGTAAAGCATGGGGGAGGGGAGGAACGGACAGCTTTATATTTACTAACTTTCTATTCTTCCCTCCGACAGCTACAAATCCATGTGCAGGACACAATGGCGGCTGCTCCCACCTCTGCCTCATGTCACCGGTGAAACCATTTTATCAGTGCGCGTGTCCGACGGGAGTGAGACTCCAGGATGATGGGAAGACTTGTTTACATGGTGAGTATCTGTACAAAGTGACCTCACCAGCAGAATAGTGAGTGCAGCTCTAGAGTATAATACAGGATATAACTCAGGATCAGTACAGGATAAGTAATGTAATGTATGTACACAGTGACCTCACCAGCAGAATAGTGAGTGCAGCTCTGGAGTGTAATACAGGATATAACTCAGGATCAGTACAGGATAAGTAATGTAATGTATGTACACAGTGATCTCACCAGCAGAATAGTGAGTACAGCTCTGAAGTATAATATAGGATATAACTCTGGATCAGTACAGGATAAGTAATGTAATGTATGTACACAGTGACCTCACCAGCAGAATAGTGAGTACAGCTCTGGAGTATAATACAGGATATAACTTAGGATCAGTACAGGATAAGTAATGTAATGTATGTACACAGTGACCTCACCGGCAGAACAGTGAGTGCAGCTCTGGGGTATAATACAGGATATAACTCAGGATCAATACAGGATAAGTAATGTATGTATGTACACAGTGATCTCACCAGCAGAATAGTGAGTACAGCTCTGGAGTATAATACAGGATATAACTCAGGATCAGTACAGGATAAGTAATGTAATGTATGTACACAGTGATCTCACCAGCAGAATAGTGAGTACAGCTCTGGAGTATAATACAGGATATAACTCAGGATCAGTACAGGATAAGTAATGTAATGTATGTACACAGTGATCTCACCAGCAGAATAGTGAGTACAGCTCTGGAGTATAATACAGGATATAACTCAGGATCAGTACAGGATAAGTAATGTAATGTATGTACACAGTGACCTCACCAGCAGAATAGTGAGTACAGCTCTGGAGTATAATACAGGATATAACTCAGGATCAGTACAGGATAAGTAATGTAATGTATGTACACAGTGATCCCACCAGCAGAACAGTGAGTACAGCTCTGGAGTATAATACAGGATATAACTCAGGATCAGTACAGGATAAGTAATGTAATGTATGTACACAGTGATCTCACCAGCAGAATAGTGAGTGCAGCTCTGGAGTATAATCTAGGATATAACTCAGGATCAATACAGGATAAGTAATGTAATGTATGTACACAGTGACCTCACCAGCAGAATAGTGAGTACAGCTCTGGAGTATAATACAGGATATAACTCAGGATCAGTACAGGATAAGTAATGTAATGTATGTACACAGTGATCTCACCAGCAGAATAGTGAGTACAGCTCTGGAGTATAATACAGGATATAACTCAGGATCAGTACAGGATAAGTAATGTAATGTATGTACACAGTGATCTCACCAGCAGAATAGTGAGTACAGCTCTGGAGTATAATACAGGATATAACTCAGGATCAGTACAGGATAAGTAATGTAATGTATGTACACAGTGACCTCACCAGCAGAATAGTGAGTACAGCTCTGGAGTATAATACAGGATATAACTCAGGATCAGTACAGGATAAGTAATGTAATGTATGTACACAGTGATCCCACCAGCAGAACAGTGAGTACAGCTCTGGAGTATAATACAGGATATAACTCAGGATCAGTACAGGATAAGTAATGTAATGTATGTACACAGTGATCTCACCAGCAGAATAGTGAGTGCAGCTCTGGAGTATAATCTAGGATATAACTCAGGATCAATACAGGATAAGTAATGTAATGTATGTACACAGTGACCTCACCAGCAGAATAGTGAGTACAGCTCTGGGGTATAATACAGGATATAACTGAGGATCAGTACAGGATAAGTAATGTAATGTATGTATACAGTGACCTCACCAGCAGAATAGTGAGTACAGCTCTGGAGTATAATACAGGATATAACTCAAGATCAGTACAGGATAAGTAATGTAATGTATGTACACAGTGACCCCACCAGCAGAATAGTGAGTGCAGCTCTGGAGTATAATACAGGATATAACTCAGGATCAGTACAGGATCAGTAATGTAATGTATGTACACAGTGACCTCACCAGCAGAATAGTGAGTACAGCTCTGGAGTATAACACAGGATATAACCCAGGATCAGTACAGGATAAGTAATGTAATGTATGTACACAGTGACCTCACCAGCAGAACAGTGAGTACAGCTCTGGAGTATAATACAGGATATAACTCAGGATCAGTACAGGATAAGTAATGTAATGTATGTACACAGTGATCTCACCAGCAGAATAGTGAGTGCAGCTCTGGAGTATAATCTAGGATATAACTCAGGATCAATACAGGATAAGTAATGTAATGTATGTACACAGTGACCTCACCAGCAGAATAGTGAGTACAGCTCTGGAGTATAATACAGGATATAACTCAGGATCAGTACAGGATAAGTAATGTAATGTATGTACACAGTGATCTCACCAGCAGAATAGTGAGTGCAGCTCTGGAGTATAATCTAGGATATAACTCAGGATCAATACAGGATAAGTAATGTAATGTATGTACACAGTGACCTCACCAGCAGAATAGTGAGTACAGCTCTGGGGTATAATACAGGATATAACTGAGGATCAGTACAGGATAAGTAATGTAATGTATATACACAGTGACCCCACCAGCAGAATAGTGAGTGCAGCTCTGGAGTATAATACAGGATATAACTCAGGATCAGTACAGGATAAGTAATGTAATGTATGTACACAGTGACCTCACCAGCAGAATAGTGAGTGCAGCTCTGAAGAATAATACAGGATATAACTCTGTGCCCCGGTTGACGTTCGCTGGAGGTGAGGAGGGGGTCACCGGTTTGGCGCAGGGTTTCGCCGTCTCATAACGCTGCACAGGTGTTGCCCGCTGCCTTCTTGTCTGGCTCCTGTCACGCAACTGCAGCTGCTTAAACTGTTAGTCAGCGGGGCCATAAAGAGTGACAGGTTACTACGGGGCAGCAGCGGCGTCATACGTTTTTTGGTAGTTTCAGGCTCCATCACAATCACCAAACTGTTCCCTCCCGCTCAGGAGTTTGCGCCTTGTCTCGGCCGAGGTCTCGCTCGCTCCTTTGTCTGGCCCTGGAATGTCGTCCCTGCCCTTAAGTCAACATTGAGGAATTCTCCTGCTCGGGGCCTCATGTTTGTGTAAGGAGGGGGGGGGGGGGGGTGGACCTAAATCCAGAAGAGTCTCAGACTAAACAGATTCTACTATGAAACCTGGGAAATATTACAAAGTCATTGGTGTCACTCTGCTTTCCCTGGATCCTGAATGGCAAATAGTTTAATATATGATAAAGTTACTTTGAGAGCTGTAATAGCGGCCATATTGGTTATTGATGACTCTTCCTATTTGTGCAGGTGCGACAGAGTTGCTGCTCTTGGCCCGGCGGACGGACCTTCGGAGAATCTCCCTGGACACCCCGGACTTCACAGACATTGTCCTCCCGCTGGACGACATCCGCCACGCCATCGCTATAGACTACGACCCGGTGGACGGCTTCATCTACTGGACGGACGACGAGGTGCGGGCCATCCGCCGGGCGCAGATAGACGGCTCCTCCAGTCAGTTCATCGTCGTGTCCCAGGTATCTCATCCGGACGGTATCGCCGTGGACTGGGTGGCGCGAAACCTGTACTGGACGGACACTGGGACGGACCGCATCGAAGTGACGCGGCTGAACGGAACCATGCGCAAGATTCTGATATCCGAAGACCTGGACGAGCCCAGGGCCATCGTGCTCGATCCGACACACGGGTACGTTATATTGGGTTGTAATATCAGCTGCTGCTTGCTGTCAGTGAATGACAATTCAGCTTGCTGTCAGTGAATAAGAATAATCACAGATTCCGTACAGAGGCTGAAAATTAAGCGTTAAAGGGGTACTCCGGTGGAAAACCAATTCATTTTTTTTTTTAACTCTCCTTGTTGCCAGAAAGTTATACAGATTCATAAATTACTTCTATTTAAAAATCTTAACTCTTCCAGTACTTATCAGCTGCTGTATGCTACGCAGGAAGTTGTGTAGTTCTTTACAGTCTGACCACAGTGCTCTCTGCTGACACCTCTGTCCGTGTTAGGAACTGTCCAGAGTAGGAGTGGTTTGCTATGGGGATTTGCTCCTGCTCTGGACCGTTCCTGACACGGACAGAGGTGTCAGCAGAGAGCTCTGTGGTCAGACTGGAAAGAACTACACAACTTCCTGTAGAGCTTACAGCAGCTCAGAAATACTGGAAGTAATTTACAAATGTTTTTTTTAACTTCCTGGCACCAGTTGATACGAGAAAACGTTTTCCATCGGAGTACCCCTTTAAGACTAATTTAGAAGTTCATGTTTATTAGTGCAATCATTTATTTCTACAGCTATATGTACTGGACGGACTGGGGGGAAATGCCGAAAATTGAGCGAGCGGCGATGGACGGCACCGATAGGGTGGTGCTGGTGAACACGTCTCTCGGGTGGCCGAATGGTCTCGCACTGGACTACTCCGAAGGCAAAATATACTGGGGGGACGCCAAGACCGACAAAATAGAGGTACAAGGCAATTACTCGCCGTTTTGTAACATTTTTGCTTGCGGTCAATAAAGACTAATCATGGTTTCCCTAGAGAGACCGAAAATTTGCGCTAGTACTTCTCACAGCTGAGGGTTTGTTACATTATATCCTGGCTAGTAAGCACGTCTGCATGAGTATCAGTGTGGTTTGACTAGATCTGATACATTGTAACAAACCTTTAAAGGGGTACTCCGGTGGAAAACATTTTTATTTTATTTATTTATTTATTTTTAAATCAACTACTTACCTTCTGTTGCAAAACTACAATTCCTCGCATCCCCGCTCCGGGCATGTTAGGAGCTATAGTTTTGCAACAGCTGGAGGCCCCCTGGTTGGAAAACACTGTATTAAAGGGGTACTCTGGTGGGAAAACTTTTATTTTTAATTTTTTTTATCAACTGATGCCAGAAAGTAAAACAGATTTGTAAATTACTTCTATTAAAAAATCTTAATCCTTCCAGTACTTATTAGCTGCTGAATACTACAGAGGAAATTGTTTTCTTTTTGGAACACAGAGCTCTCTGCTGACATCATGACCACAGTGCTCTCTGCTGACACCTCTGTCCATTTAAGGAACTGTCCAGAGTTGGAGAAAATCCCCATAGCAAACATATGCTGCTCTGGACAGTTCCTAAAATGGACAGCAGAGAGCACTGTGTTCCAAAAAGAAAAGAATTTCCTCTGTAGTATTCAGCAGCTAATAAGTACTGGAAGGATTTAGATTTTTTTTTAATAGAAGTAATTTACAAATCTGTTTAACTTTTTGGCACCAGTTGATTTAAATAAAAAAAATAAGTTTTCCACCGGAGTACTCCTTTAATACAGTGTATTCCAACCAGGGGGCCTCCAGCTGTTGCAAAACTACAACTCCTAGCATGCCCGGACAGCCGAAGGCTGTCCGGGGATGCTAGGAATTGTAGTTTTGCAACAGAAGGTGACAAGTTGTGGTACCACGTTTTAGCCCACAGCTGAGGGTTTGTTACAGCTGTATCCAGTGTAGACAATGAGATAAACCACATCAGCAACTGCTGCTGTTACATTGTATCAATATAGAGATATTACAATGTAGCAAACTATCAAAATGGGTGGGGGAGGTGCATTGTATCAATATAAAGGTATTACATAGCTTGTTACATTGTGTCCAGTCTTGTTACAATTTAATATCTTTGTATTGATGCAAAACATCCCAGACTTGATGATCGTTCACTCTGTATCAATATAAAGATACATTTAACCAACACAATGTAACTCCAAGTCACTGACACTTGTGTGAAATCCCACTGTCCACTCAGGAAGAACACTGATTGACAATCAATTTCACATGGAACAGACAACACGTGGAAATTATAGGCAATTAGCAAGACACCCCCCCAATTAAGGAGTGGTTCTGCAGGCAGTGACCACAGACCACTTCTCAGTTCCTATGCTTCCTGGCTGATGTTTTGGTCACTTTTGAATGCTGGCGGTGCTTTCACTCTAGTGGTATCATGAGACTGAGTCTACAACCCACACAAGTGGCTCAGGTAGTGCAGCTCATCCAGGATGGCACATCAATGCGAGCTGTGGCAAGAAGGTTTGCTGTGTCTGTCAGCGTAGTGTCCAGAGCATGGAGGCGCTACCAGGAGACAGGCCAGTACATCAGGAGACATGGAGGAGGGCGTAGGAGGGCAACAACCCAGCAGCAGTACCGCTACCTCCGCCTTTGTGATGGGAGGAGCAGGAGGAGCACTGCCAGAGCCCTGCAAAATGACCTCCAGCAGGCCACAAATGTGCATGTGTTCACTCAAACGGTCAGAAACAGACTCCATGAGGGGGGTATGAGGGCCCGATGTCCACAGGTGGGGGTTGTGCTTACAGCCCAACACCGTGCAGGACATTTGGCATTTACCAGAGAACACCAAGATTGGCAAATTCCCCACTGGTGCCCTGTGCTCTTCACAGATGAAAGCAGGTTCACACTGAGCACATGTGACAGACGTGACAGAGTCTGGAGACGCTGTGAAGAACGTTCTGCTGCCTGCAACATCCTCCAGCATGACCGGTTTGGCGGTGGGTCAGTAATGGTGTGGGGTGGCATTTCTTTGGGGGCCGCACAGCCCTCCATGTGCTTGCCAGAGGTATCCTGACTGCCATTAGGTACCGAGATGAGACCCTCAGACCCCTTGTGAGAGCGGTTGGGTTCCTCCTAATACAAGACAATGCTAGACCTCATGTGGCTGGAGTGTGTCAGCAGTTCCTACAAGAGGAAGGCATTGATGCTATGGACTGGCCGCCCGTTCCCCTGAATCTGATTGTGGTGTATGGAGCGAGACGTCCCAGATGTGCTCAGACTGTCCAGGAGTGGGCGGATGCTTTAGTCCAAGTCTGGGAGGACATCCCTCAGGAGACCATCCTCCACCTCATCAGGAGCATGCCCAGGCGGGGAGGTCATACGGGCACGTGGAGGCCACACACACTACTGAGCCCCATTGGGACTTGTATTAAGGACATTACATAAAGTTGGATCAGCCTGTAGTGAGGTTTTCCTCTGTGATTTTGAGTGACTCCATATCCAGACCTCCAGGGGTTGATACATTTGATTTCCATTGATAATTTTTGTGATTTTGTTGTCAGCGCATTCAGCTATGTAAAGACGAAAGGATTTCATGCGATTAGTTCATTCATTCAGATCTACGATGTGGTATCTTAGGGTTCACTTAATTTTTTTGAGCGGCGTATTACAGTTTGTCGTCTTTTATCCAGTCTTGATACAATGTAATAGCCTTATATCGATACAATGTAATATCCTTATATTGATACAATGTAATGTCCTTATAGTGATACAATGTAATATCCTTATAGTGATACAATGTAATGTCCTTATAGTGATACAATGTAATATCCTTATAATGCATCCCAATTTTGATAGGCTGTTACGCTGTATAAATATAAAGACATTACAATGTAATAAACGATTAAAACAGGAATACATTGTATTTATATAAAGATATTGCATTGTATCGATATAAAGTGTTACGTTGTATCCACTCTTGATTCAATGTAATATTCTTATATTGATACAAGGCATTGCCATCTTAATAGTTTGTTACTCTGTATCAATATAAACTACCCAGTAACAAACTATTAAGACAGGGAGCTTTGTATCAATAAAAATATATCACATTGTATCATTGTAAAGATATTACATTGGCCTTGGGATTGATACAATGTATTATCCTTATATTTATACAATGCATCCACATTTTAATAGTTTTTCACTGTATCATAAAGAAATTACAAAGTACAGACTATTAAGAAGATAATGCATTTATCAATAATAAAGATATCACATTGTATCAAGACAATGTAACAAACTGTCCTATCTTTATATTGATACAATGTGATCTCTTTATATTTATCCGTGATGTATTTATATTGATACAATGTGATATCTTTATATTGATACAATGTGATCTTTTTATATTGATCTGTGTTGTATTTATATCGATACAATGTGATCTCTTTATATTGATCCGTGATGTATTTATATTGATACAATGTGATATCTTTATATTGATACAATGTGATCTCTTTATATTGATCAGTGATGTATTTATATTGATACAATGTGATCTCTTTATATTGATCTGTGTTGTATTTATATCGATACAATGTGATATCTTTATATTGTTCCGTGATGTATTTATATTGATACAATGTGATATCTTTATATTGATCCGTGATGTATTTATATTGATACAATGTGATCTCTTTATATTGATCCGTGATGTATTTATATTGATACAATGTGATATCTTTATATTGATCTGTGTTGTATTTATATTGATACAATGTGATCTATTTATATTGATCCGTGATGTATTTATATTGATACAATGTGATCTCTTTATATTGATCCGTGATCTCTTTATATTGATACAATGTGATATCTTTATATTGTTCCGTGATGTATTTATATTGATACAATGCGTCCCCGTCTTGATTGTAGTGTTCATACTGATACACTGTAACAAACTATCTGCTGATGAAGTGTTTACATTAGAGTCTTATCAAGACTGGATACAGTGTAACAAACCCTCAGTTTGTATGATTTTCAGCCTCTGATATTTTCCTCTCATGGTGTATTTGATCTATATTTTGGGGGTCCCAGTGTTGAGCCCCCAGTGTTACCTCTTACTACCTATCTGGGTGTAAATATGGGAAACTTCTTGTAGAAGGTTTTGACGTTTAGTTATATGAATGTGTCTGGTTATTGAGCTGGGATCCTCTGCCGCCTCTTATATATATCTGTGCCTCCCCCCCCCCCCCCCTCCTCTCCCCGTCATCAGTTCCTCGCTGTGATAATGACGCGGGCCGGGCTCGGTGTTAATTGCGTCCGTCAGTCACGGGCGACGTATCCTTGTATTCTAATAATTTCTCCTCAGCTTCTAAGTCCCGGCCGTCGCTTTGTGGGTTCTGCGCCAGTTCCTGAGATGCGGATAAAGCCGCCCGCGGTGGTTAATAGACCTCAGCGGGGGGGTTCACAAGACGCTTTTGTTCCCCGTTTTATCTGGCAGCTCGCAGCAGACTTGTCTCTACAGCAGTGACATTAATCTCCAAGAAAAGATGGCCGCCTCTTCATTGTACCGTACCAGCGGGGGGGGGTGGGAGGGGCGGCGAATGCAAAACCGCACATCACCGCTGCCCTCTTAACCCTGTCACTGCTGTCATGTCACCTATGCATCCTGCTGTAATGGGCTATAGAGGTTTAACTCCTCGCTGTCTGTGTTGCATTTAATTTGCTGTACTACAGACTTTGCTTCTCCCTCCCCTTTCTTCAAGACATCTGCTTGCTGTCAGTGAAATAAAATACTTTCTAAAGGTTTGAAACAGAGTCCTGACCTAAGGGTGGGAGCTTGTACGTTCATGATTTGACAGCATTTTTTTGGGTGCAGATTCTGTTACGATATTTGTCTCTAACTTCATTGCGGGAATAAAAGCACCAATTTTACGGTATGGAAACATGGTTTCTGGAATTATGTTTACGTGCAATAAAAAAAGAATTTGCGCTGATTTGTGCTGAATCGCCCAGTGAATGAGTGTTCAGTCGCAGCTTCTTAAAATTCAGATTACAACAGAATGAATTCAAATCATCCACTTTTTTCCAATTTTTCCAATTGGAAACGGAAAAAAAAAGTTTTGGAATCTCGTGAACTATTGAAATATAACTTTATTGATCCCATATGGTGAAGGTGTGTCAATATGCAGACCAATCTCATGTATGGTCAGAGCACTGACAGGCTGACCCCCTCCCCTCTAACCTCTGCAGCAATGCTGGCAACACTCGTACGTCTATTTGCCAATGATAACCTCTGGACACTG
>NC_079192.1:418492338-418535933 GCF_029499605.1 Hyla sarda
CGGATGGTGGATAAGCAGCCCCAAACAAGTTCCAAAGATATTTGAGCTGTCCTGCAGGCTCAGGGAGCATCAGTGTCAGCGCGAACTATCCGTCCACATATAAATGAAATAAAACGCTATGGGGGAGACCCAGGAGGACCCCACTGTGGGGGAGACCCAGGAGGACCCCACTGTGGGGGAGACCCAGGAGGACCCCACTATGGAGGAGACCCAGGAGGACCCCACTATGGAGGAGACCCAGGAGGACCCCACTATGGAGGAGACCCAGGAGGACCCCACTATGGAGGGAGACCCAGGAGGACCCCACTATGGAGGGAGACCCAGGAGGACCCCACTATGGAGGGAGACCCAGGAGGACCCCACTATGGAGGGAGACCCAGGAGGACCCCACTATGGAGGGAGACCCAGGAGGACCCCACTATGGAGGGAGACCCAGGAGGACCCCACTATGGGGGAGACCCAGGAGGACCCCACTGCTGACACAGACATAAAAAAAGAGACTACATTTTACCAAAATGAACTTGAGTAACCAAAATCCTTCTGGGAAAACGTCTTGTGGACAGATGAGACCAAGATAGATCTTTTTGGTAAAGCAAATCATTCTACTGTTTACCGAAAACGGAATGAGGCCTACAAAGAAAAGAACACAGAACCTACAGTGACATATGGGGGAGGTCAGTGATGTTTTGGTTTGTTTTGCTGCCTCTGGCACTGGGGGCCTTGAATGTGTACAAGACATCATGAAATCTGAGGATTACCAATGGATTTTGGGTCGCACTGTACAGCCCAGTGTCAGAAAGCTGGGTTTGTGTCCGAGATCTTGGGTCTTCCAGCAGGACAATGACCCCGAACATACATCAAAAAGCCCCAGAAATGGAGACAACAAAGCGCTGGAGAGTTCTGAAGTGTCAGCAATGAGTCCAGATCTAAATCCCATTGATCACCTGTGGAGAGATCCTAAAATTACTGTTGGGAAAAGGCGCCGTCCAATAAGAGACCGGGAGCAGTTTGTAAAGGAAGAGTGGTCCAACATTCCGGCTGAGAGGTGTAAGAAGCTTATTGATGGTTATAGGAAGAGTGGTCCAACATTCCGGCTGAGAGGTGTAAGAAGCTTATTGATGGTTATAGGAAGAGTGGTCCAACATTCCGGCTGAGAGGTGTAAGAAGCTTATTGATGGTTATAGGAAGAGTGGTCCAACATTCCGGCTGAGGTGTAAGAAGCTTATTGATGGTTATAGGAAGAGTGGTCCAACATTCCGGCTGAGAGGTGTAAGAAGCTTATTGATGGTTATAGGAAGAGTGGTCCAACATTCCGGCTGAGAGGTGTAAGAAGCTTATTGATGCTTATAGGAAGAGTGGTCCAACATTCCGGCTGAGAGGTGTAAGAAGCTTATTGATGGTTATAGGAAG
Source organism: Hyla sarda (assembly GCF_029499605.1). Classification (NCBI taxonomy): domain Eukaryota; kingdom Metazoa; phylum Chordata; class Amphibia; order Anura; family Hylidae; genus Hyla; species Hyla sarda. The sequence continues at coordinate 418,493,749 of NC_079192.1, forward strand.
AGTGGTCCAACATTCCGGCTGAGAGGTGTAAGAAGCTTATTGATGGTTATAGGAAGAGTGGTCCAACATTCCGGCTGAGAGGTGTAAGAAGCTTATTGATGGTTATAGGAAGAGTGGTCCAACATTCCGGCTGAGGTGTAAGAAGCTTATTGATGCTTATAGGAAGAGTGATCCAACATTCCGGCTGAGAGGTGTAAGAAGCTTATTGATGGTTATAGGAAGAGTGGTCCAACATTCCGGCTGAGAGGTGTAAGAAGCTTATTGATGGTTATAGGAAGAGTGGTCCAACATTCCGGCTGAGAGGTGTAAGAAGCTTATTGATGCTTATAGGAAGAGTGGTCCAACATTCTGGCTGAGAGGTGTAAGAAGCTTATTGATGGTTATAGGAAGAGTGGTCCAACATTCCGGCTGAGAGGTGTAAGAAGCTTATTGATGCTTATAGGAAGACACGGATTGACACGGATTTCACTTATTTTTTCCATAGGGTGCAACCAAATATTAAGTTAAGGGGCCAATAATTGTGTCCAGACCATTTTTGGAGTTTGGTGACATTAGGTCCAATTATTTTTTTTTCCTCCTTTTTTGGTTTAGTTCCAATAGACACAAAGGGAATAAACGTGTATAGCAAAACCTGTGTTACTGCAATATATATATATATATACAGAGGAAAGGAGATCTCTCTATATATATATATATATATACACAGAGGAGAGGAGATCTATATATATATATATACAGAGGAGAGGAGATCTATATATATATACAGAGGAGAGGAGATCTATATATATATACAGAGGAGAGGAGATCTATATATATATATATATATATATATATATATATATACAGAGGAGAGGAGATCTATATATATATATATATATATATATATATACAGAGGAGAGGAGATCTATATATATATATATATATATATTTATATATATATATACAGAGGAGAGGAGATCTATATATATATATATATATATATATATATATATATATATATACAGAGGAGAAGAGATAGAGATATATATATATAAATATATATATATATATATATATATATACAGAGGAGAGGAGATCTATATATATATATATATATATATACAGAGGAGAGGAGATCTATATATATATATACAGAGGAGAGGAGATCTATATATATATATATATACAGAGGAGAGGAGATCTATATATATATATACAGAGGAGAAGAGATAGAGATATATATATATAAATATATATATATATATATATACAGAGGAGAGGAGATCTATATATATATATATATACAGAGGAGAGGAGATCTATATATATATATACAGAGGAGAGGAGATCTATATATATATATATATATACACAAAGGGAATAAACCTGTGTTACTGCAATCCTTTCCTGTGAGAAATACTTCACTTTATAGAAACATTTCAGGGGGGACGACCTTTACCGCCATGACTGTAGATAGATAGATATTTTATATACATAATTTGCCATAAAGCTTCAGTGACCCCAGCAGAGTTTTTGATGCATCGTAAAGAATTGAGAAGTAAAGGTTTTTATTAGGCAGTTTCCAGCTCTTCTTGTGCTGCAGACTATCGCTCCTCCGGGCCCCGGAGTGGATGCGGTTGAAGCCACATGTGTTTCCTGTAGTCGACTTTCTCCCCTCTGCGGTTTCCTGGTGTTTAGACTGTGACCCAGAACGTGAAACTCCACACCGCTCCGCGCGTCCCAGAGCTGTGACTGGCAGAGGCCAAGTGTGGGGTTTGTCATAATACCGATGCAGCAGAGGCGATGCAGCGCAGCTCCTTTCCCTGGTTACAGACCCACTCGCTCTTTGTTGATGGCATCGGATCCCCCCCCCCCCGGCTGCCGTCGCTGTGAATATGAAGTAATGATTCTCAGTCTGTTTCCAATAAGTTTTCCTGGCAGGCGCCTCCGCTGGGAGCTCCGGTATTTTATTTTTGGTTTTTTTAATGGAATTTTTTTGGCTTTATTGGGCGATTGTTCCTCTGTGGTGTCCAAGGATTGGCCGGCTACGCCTGCTGATCTGTTTCCTTCAGAAATGGCACCACACTTGTCTACAGGTTGAGTCTGGTACTGCAACTCATCCCCATTAACTTTTTTTTTAACTCATTGAGATGCGATACCTCACCCAAACTGTGGACCGGGGTGGCGCTGTTTCAGACAACCTATTTAACAATCATCACTTCTGTAGCTTCTGCTTTATAACTGTCCCGTTCATGGTGTGTAGGGAAGAGCTAGAATATCTGTGACAGACCCTCAGCTGTTTAAGGACCAGATGAGGAATTTTCTTTTCCTACATAAGTTATATTACTTCTTTACATCATATCGTCTTCAGAGCTGCACTCACTATTCTGCTGTTACATCATGTCTTATCCTCCAGAGCTGCACTCACTATTCTGCTGTTACATCATGTCTTATCCTCCAGATTTGCACTCTATATTCTGCTGTTACATCATGTCTTATCCTCCAGAGCTGCACTCACTATTCTGCTGTTACATCATGTCTTATCCTCCAGAGCTGCACTAACTATTCTGCTGTTACATCATGTCTTATCCTCCAGAGCTGCACTCACTATTCTGCTGTTACATCATGTCTTATCCTCCAGAACTGCACTCCCTATTCCAGCGTTTTCCAACTAGGGTACCTCCAGCTGTTGCAAAACTACAACTCCCAGCATGCTGGGAGTTATAGTTTTGCAACAGCTGGAGGCCCCCTGGTTGGGAAACACTGCACTATTCTACTGTTACATCATGTCTTATCCTCCAGAGCTGCACTCACTATTCTGCTGTTACATCCTGTCTTATCCTCCAGAGCTGCACTCACTATTCTGCTGTTACATCACATTTTATCCTCCAGAGCTGCACTCACTATTCTGCTGTTACATCATGTCTTATCCAGAGCTGCACTCACTATTCTGATGTTACATCATGTCTTATCCTCCAGAGCTGCACTCACTATTCTGCTGTTACATAATCTCTTATCCTCTAGAGCTGCACTCACTATTCTGCAGTTACATCATGTCTTATCCTCCAGAGCTGCACTCACTATTCTGCTGTTATATCATGTCTTATCCTCCAGAGCTGCACTCACTATTCTGCTGTTACATCATGTCTTATCCTCCAGAGCTGCACTCACTATTCTGCTGTTACATCATGTCTTATCCTCCAGAGCTGCGCTCACTATTCTGCAGTTACATCATGTCTTATCCCCCAGAGCTGCACTCACTATTCTATTACATGATATCCTATCCTCCAGTCACCTCCAGAGCTGCACTCACTATTCTGCAGTTACATCATGTCTTATCCTCCAGTGCTGCGCTCACTCTTCTGCTCTTCTGGTACTTTGTGGTGACGGGGTGTGTTTTTCAGGTGATCACCACGAACGGCACGGGTCGCCGGGTGCTGGTGGAGGACAAGCTCCCGCACATCTTCGGCTTCACCCTACTGGGGGATTACGTGTACTGGACGGACTGGCAGCGGCGCAGTATCGAGCGCGTCCACAAGCACACGGGGGAGCGGGAGGTCATCATCGATCAGCTGCCCGACCTGATGGGACTGAAGGCCACAAATATTCACCGCATGTCAGGTGAGCGCCGGAGCCGGGAGCGCCATCATCTAGAGGTTTATTGTCGTTTCCTTCCCTTCTAACTTTCTTTTTTTTATTCTTAAAGGGACCAACGCCTGCGCAGACAACAATGGCGGCTGCAGTCACCTGTGCCTCTACCACCCCCAGGGGCTGCGCTGCGCCTGTCCCATCGGCCTGGAGCTGATCAGTGACATGAGGACGTGCATCGTGCCCGAGGCCTTCCTGCTCTTCTCCCGCCGCGCAGACATTCGCCGAATCTCTCTAGAGACCAATAATAACAACGTGGCCATCCCGCTGACCGGGGTGAAGGAAGCGTCGGCGCTGGACTTCGATGTGACCGACAACAGGATTTACTGGACAGATATAAGCTTAAAGGTGCGTTATATACACTCCAATCACCTCCAGAGCTGCACTCACTATTCTGCTGTTACATCATGTCTTGTCCTCCAGAGCTGCACTCACTATTCTGCTGCTACATAAGGTCTTATCCTCCAGAGCTGCACTCCTTATTCTGCTGTTACATCATGTCTTATCCTCCAAAGCTGCACTCACTATTCTGCTGTTAAATCAGGTGTTATCCTCCAGAGCTGCACTCACTATTCTGCTTTTACATAATGTCTTATCCTTCAGAGCTGCACTCACTATTCTGCTGTTACATGTTATCCTATCCTCCAGTCACATTCAGAGCTGCACTCTGTTCTTTTGTTACATCATTCCTTATTCTCCAGAACTGCACTCACTATTCTGCTGTTACATCGTCTTATCCTCTAGTCACCCCCAGAGCTGCACTCACTATTCTGCTGTTACATAATATCTTATTCTCAGTGACCTCCAGAGCTGCGGTTACTTTTCTGCTGTTACATCATGTCTTATCCTCCAAAGCTGCACTCGCTATTCTGCTTTTACATAATATCTTATCCTCCAGTCACCTCCAGAGCTGCACTCACTATTCTGTTACATAATATCCTATCCTCCAGTCACCTCCAGAGCTGCACTCACTATTCTGCTGTTACATAATATCCTATCCTCCAGTCACCTCCAGAGCAGCATTCACTATTCTATTACATGATATCTTATCCTCCAGTCACCTCCAGAGCTGCACTCACTATTCTATTACATGATATCTTATCCTCCAGTCACCTCCAGAGCTGCACTCACTATTCTATTACATGATATCTTATCCTTCAGTCACCTCCAGAGCTGCACTCACTATTCTATTACATAATTTGCTATCCTCCAGTCACCTCCAGAGCTGCACTCACTATTCTGCTGTTACATAATATCTTATCCTCTAGTCACCTCCAGAGCTGCACTCACTATTCTGCTGTTACATAATATGCTATCCTCCAGTCACCTCCAGAGCTGCACTCACTATTCTATTACATGATCTTATCCTCCAGTCACCTCCAGAGCTGCACTCACTATTCTGCTGTTACATAATATGCTATCCTCCAGTCACCTCCAGAGCTGCACTCACTATTCTATTACATAATATGCTATCCTCCAGTCACCTCCAGAGCTGCACTCACTATTCTATTACATAATATCCTATCCTCCAGTCACCTCCAGAGCTGCACTCACTATTCTATTACATGATATCTTATCCTCCAGTCACCTCCAGAGCTGCACTCACTATTCTGTTACATAATATCCTATCCTCCAGTCACCTCCAGAGCTGCACTCACTATTCTGCTCTTACATAATATCCTATCCTCCAGTCACCTCCAGAGCTGCACTCACTATTCTGCTGTTACATAATATCTTATCCTCTAGTTACCTCCAGAGCTGCAGTCCTAAGATGTTTATATTTTGTTCTTATTGTTTTCCTCTGATTTCTCCCTCCTTGCAGACGATCAGTCGCGCCTTCATGAACGGCAGCGCTCTAGAGCACGTGATTCAGTTCGGGCTGGATTACCCAGAAGGCATGGCGGTGGACTGGTTGGGAAAGAACCTGTACTGGGCGGACACTGGCACCAATCGGATTGAGGTTTCCAAGCTGGATGGGCTGCACCGGCAGATACTGGTGTGGAAGGACCTGGACAGCCCGCGGGCGCTGGCGCTGGACCCTGCGGAGGGGTGCGTAACCTGAATATTAAACACACACAACCCCCTAGATAAGTGTTTCCCATCCAGGGTGCCTCCTGCTGTGGCCAAACTACAACTCCCAGCATGCCCGGACAGCCTTTGGCTGTCCGGGCATGCTGGGAGTTGTAGTTTGGCCACAGCAGGAGGCACCCTGGTTGGGAAACACTGCCCCAGTCTCTTACTCTCTGCCACCCCCTCAGGCTATGTCTGGGATTGCAGTTTATCATTATTCAGGTTCATAAGGCTGGGCTGCATTACCACTCATGGCCTGAGGACAGAAGTGGTGCTGTTCTTAGAGACAATCGAACCCATTATAGATACAGGTACAGCGTCTCAGACTCTTCATTGCGGTTTCCTTCTTCCGCCCCCCCCCCCCCCCCCACCACCACCACCACTGATAGATTAAAAGGAATTATCATTATCTATTGTGGGAAGGAAATGGAAAATTCCTCATAATGGCCGATCTCCCCTCCGGCCCCCGCACGGTCGTCCTTTGTGTCCAGCTCCTGTTCACCGTATAACAAAGGGGACGTTTATCTCCTGGGCCGTCAGTCATTACACAGACCTGTAATATTATCTGGAGCCGTACCGTTCCTTCCTCCTGTGTAAAGTAGGTCAGGACTGAGAGGAGGCGTAGAGGCTCACGGCAGAAGAGCTGGGACTGTGAGCGTCACGGCCTCTGTGTATAATGGATACAATGTGACTGCAGTTACTGCCAGAGCTGCACTCACTATTATTACTCTACAAACACTGCCAGAGCTGCACTCACTATTATTACTCTACAGACACTGCCTGAGCTGCACTCACTATTATTACTCTACAGACACTGCCTGAGCTGCACTCACTATTATTACTCTACAGACACTGTCTGAGCTGCACTCACTATTATTACTCTACAAACACTGCCAGAGCTGCACTCACTATTATTACTCTACAGACACTGCCAGAGCTGCACTCACTATTATTACTCTACAGACACTGTCTGAGCTGCACTCACTATTATTACTCTACAAACACTGCCAGAGCTGCACTCACTATTATTACTCTACAGACACTGCCAGAGCTGCACTCACTATTATTACTCTACAGACACTGCCAGAGCTGCACTCACTATTATTACTCTACAGACACAGCCAGAGCTGCACTCACTATTATTACTCTACAAACACTGCCAGAGCTGCACCCACTATTATTACTCTACAGACACAGCCAGAGCTGCACTCACTATTATTACTCTACAGACACTGCCTGAGCTGCACTCACTATTATTACTCTACAGACACTGGCAGAGCTGCACCCACTATTATTACTCTACAGACACTGGCAGAGCTGCACCCACTATTATTACTCTACAGACACTGCCAGAGCAGCACTCACTATTATTACTCTACAGACACTGCCAGAGCTGCACTCACTATTATTACTTTGCAGACACTGCCAGAGCTGCACTCACTATTATTATTCTACAGACACTGCCAGAGCTGCACCCACTATTATTACTTCACAGACACTGCCAGAGCTGCACCCACTATTATTACTCTACAGTCAAAACCGGAGCTGCACTCACTATTATTACTCTACAGTCACAGCTGGAGCTGCACTCGCTATTCTTATTTTACAGTCATAACCAGAGCTGCACTCACTATTCTTATCCTCCAGTCACAGCCGGAACTGCACTCACTATTCTTATTCTACAGTCACAGCCAGAGCTGCGCTCACTATTCTTATCCTCCAGTCACAGCCGGAGCTGCACTGACTATTCTCCTCCTCCAGTCACAGCCAGAGCTGCACTCACTATTCTCCTCCAGTCACAGCCAGAGCTGCGCTCACTATTCTCCTTTTTTCTCTGCTGCGGTATAAGCGCTAACCATATGTTTTCTCTCCTTATTGATTAGGTTTATGTACTGGACGGAGTGGGGTGGGAAGCCGAAGATAGACAGGGCGGCTATGGATGGCAGCGAGCGCATCACCCTGGTGCCCAACGTGGGCCGCGCCAACGGCCTGACTATTGACTATGCCGAGAGGCGGCTGTACTGGACCGACTTCGATACCAATCTGATCGAGTCCTCAAACATGATGGGTGAGTAGTCCTTGTTACTTCCTGAGTTACGTTGTGCCATGCTCCAGAGCTGCGCCCACACTTCTGCCTCTAGCTTTAAAGGGGGACTCCGGTGGAAAACTGTTTTTTTTTTTTTTTTTTTTTTTATAAATGAACTGGTGCCAGAAAGTTAAACAGATTTGTAAATTCTGTTAAAAAATCTTAATCCTTCCAGTACTTATCAGCTACTGTATGCTACAGAGGATATTCTTTGTTTTTTTAATTTCTTTTTTGTCTTGTCCTCAGTGCTCTCTGCTGACACCTCTGTCCGTGTCAGGAACTGTCCAGAGCAGCATAGGTTTGCGATTGGGATTTTACTCCTGCTCTGGACAGTTCCTGACACAGACAGAGGTGTCAGCAGAGAGCCCTGTGGACAAGACAAAAAAGAAACTCAAAAAGCAAAGAATTTCCTCTGTAGCATACAGCTGCTAAAAAGTACTGGAAGGATTAAGATTTTTTTTAATAGAAGTAATTTACAAAACTGTTTAACTTTCTAGCACCAGTTGATTAAAACAAAAAAAAAAGTTTTTCACAGGAGTACCCCTTTAAACTTTTTTTTTTTTTTTTTTAAATCAACTGGTGCCAGAAAGTTAAACAGATTTGTAAATTACTTCTATTAAAAAAAAAAAAATCTTAATTCTTCCAGTACTTATTAGCTGCTGAATACTACAGAGCAAATTATTTTCTTTCTGGAACGCAGAGCTCTCTGCTGACATCATGACCACAGTGCTCTCTGCTGACATCATGACCACAGTGCTCTCTGCTGACATCATGACCACAGTGCTCTCTGCTGACATCATGACCACAGTGCTCTCTGCTGACATCATGACCACAGTGCTCTCTGCTGACATCATGACCACAGTGCTCTCTGCTGACATCATGACCACAGTGCTCTCTGCTGACATCATGACCACAGTGCTCTCTGCTGACATCATGACCACAGTGCTCTCTGCTGACATCATGACCACAGTGCTCTCTGCTGACACCTCTGTCCATTTTAGGAACTGTCCAGAGCAGCATATATGTTTTCTATGGGGATTTTTTCCTACTTTGGACAGTTCCTAAAATGGACAGCAGATGTCAGCAGAGAGCAATGTGCTCATGATGTCAGCAGAGAGCTCAGTGTTCCGAAAAGAAAAGAATTTGCTCTGTAGTATTCAACTGCTAATAAGTACTGGAAGGATTAAGATTTTTTTAATGGAAGTAATTTACAAATCTGTTTAACTTTCTGGCACCAGTTGATTATAATAATAAATAAATAAATAAATAAAAAAATAAAAAAATTCCACCAGAGTACCCCTTTAATCAGCTTTGGATGTGACCAGAGACATAATGTATCCCGGCCTCGTACACAGATGTAACACCAGAGCTGAGCGAGGCCGCTGTGAGCCGTGTGCCGGGCCCGGTGCCAGCGCGGTTCCTGCAGGTGAATGAACGGCTCCCCAGCTGTGCCGTCTGCTTTCCCCGTGTTCAGGAAGCGAGCGGCTCGTGGATCGGAGCCAAACTCCACTCCGCCGCCGCCGCAGCTTCATTTGCATTAAAAAGGATTAATCTGCGGGGGAAATGTTTAACACGGTGTTTTATGTAACTGATCCTCTTTGTATGAAGCCTCCCAGTCTATCAGCCGCTTCCTGAACCTGCGGCCCACAATCCTCTGCTCCCCTCTATTACCAATACATCACATCTCCTTTTATGTAACGTTTCCTTTTATCTGAGTTTTTATGATGTCATTTACGTTTTTTAGGAGGTTAACTGGGTTCATGTTAACTCTTCACAACTATGTTTTGTTATTGGGGGGGGGGGGGGCAAAACGTTTGGAATTGTAGGCTCGGAACTGTGGGAAAATGTTGCAGCTTTGTTACAATGTATCAATGGCTATTAGTCTAGAGCAATGTTTCCCCAAGTAGTGTGCCTCCAGCTGTTGCAAAACTACAACTTCCAGCATGCCCGGACAGCCGTTGGCTGTCCGGGCATGCTGGAAGTTGTAGTTTTGCAACAGCTGGAGGCACACTACTTGGGGAAACACTGGTCTGGGTGGGTTCTGTGACAAATTTTCGCGGCGGAAATTCCCGCTGAAAGGGTTCGTTCACACTGAGGAATTCACCAGGAATCATTTCGGTCAGGAAATTGTTGCCTTCTGTCATTTTATCCATCAAGTGGAAATGAAGAGGAATGAAGGCTATTTAAAGGGGTACTCCGGTGGAAAACTTTTTTTCATCATTTTTTTTTTTTTTTTTTTTTTTTTTTTTTTAACTGGTGCCAGAAAGTTAAACAGATTTGTAAATTACTTCTATTAAAGGAGAACTCCAGAATATGAAAATTGTCCCCCCATACTGCCGGCAGTAAAAAAAAAAATAAAGATGTACATACCTTCCTCCGCTCCCCCGGGGCCTCCGGTAACCGGCTCCGGTCTCCGCCGCGATCCTGTTGAAAAAATGGCCGGGTCCTAAGGTGTAAAATGGCTGGGTCCTTAAGGGGTTAAAGGGGTACTCCCTTGTAAAACTTTTATTTATTTATTTTTTATTTATTTTTTTTAAATCAACTGGTGCCAGAAAGTTAAACAGATTTGTAAATCACTTCTATTAAAAAAATCTTAATCCTTCCAGTACTTTTTAGGGGCTGTGTACTAAAGAGAAATCCAAAAAAGAAATGCATTTCCTGTGATGTCCTGACCACAGTGCTCTCTGCTGACCTCCGCTGTCCATTTTAGGAACTGTCCAGAGCAGCGTATGTTTGCTATGGGGATTTTCTCCTGCTCTGGACAGTTCCTAAAATGGACAGAGGTGTCAGCATCAGAGGAAATGCATTTCTTTTTTGGATTTCTCTTTAGTATACAGCCTCTAAAAAGTACTGGAAGGATTAAGATTTTTTTTTATAGAAGTGATTTACAAATCTGTTTAACTTTCTGGCACTAGTTGATTTAAAAAGAAAAAAAAAAGGATTCCACGGGAGTAACCCTTTAATGTTTGCAGAAGAATCTAGTCTGGAGCTTGTAGTTCTCCCATCTTCTAATGTGAACTTCTCTCCTTTATCCACAGGGCAAGACCGTGAGGTCATAGCTGACGACCTGCCGCACCCATTCGGTCTTACCCAGTACCAGGACTTCATCTACTGGACGGACTGGAGTCGCCGAAGCATCGAGAGAGCCAACAAGACCAGCGGCCAGAACCGGACCGTCATCCAGGGCCACCTGGACTACGTCATGGACATCCTGGTGTTTCACTCCTCCCGGCAGTCGGGCTGGAACGAATGCGCGTCCAGCAATGGCCACTGCTCCCACCTGTGTCTGGCCACCCCGGTGAGCGGCTACACGTGCAGCTGCCCCGTGCACTACTACCTGAACACCGACAACAAGACGTGCAGTGGTGAGTTGGTGACGTTAACGCCGCAACCGGTTCTCTGAAAGTTATAATGTCCCTTATATATTTAAATATGAGGGGGAGAGGATCAATCAGAACATTAGAGAGAGAGAGAGACACACACACACACATATATCTATATATATATATATATATATATATATATATATATATATATATATATACACACACACACATATATCTATATATATATATATATATATATATATATACACACACACATATATATCTATATCTATATATATATATATATATATATATATAATATATATATAATCTCTTCAAATATATACATATATATTCATTTATTATATTAAAACGTGTGTGTGTGTATATATATATATATATATATATATATATATATTGAAAAAAAATATATATATATTGAAAAAAAAATATTTATTTATATACAGTAACCCCTTGACATAGGATAATTACAACATCCGATGCTTTTGTATGTCGGGGCCATCGCATAAACGGCTATCCAGCAGCGCAGACTGCTTCCGCTGCCACCGGATAGCTGTTTAAGGTGCCCTGTGTGGTCCGGTGGGTGTCACTCACCTGTACTGGCGCTCCGGACCGTCCTCTTCGGGATCCCCTGCATCGCTGGCCCTCTCCATCGTAGTCATCGCGCACACCGTCCCGTCATTCAATAGGAGCGGCGTGCGCAGCGACGTGATGACTGCGATGAAGAGACGCAGCAGGGACGGTCCGGGGACGCGGCGGCAGCGATGGACGGCAACACCCAGGGCAGCGGTGAGCGGCAGGGACAGGTGAGTACAGTATAACCTCCTTATACCAGTGGTCTTCAACCTGCGGACCTCCAGATGTTGCAAAACTACAACTCCCAGCATGCCCGGACAGCCGCACTGCGCAGATCCCTCAACAAACGATGGTTTCAACGAACGATCGTTCATTTAGAACAGATTACCATCGTATGTTGAGGGACCACTGTATATTTTTTAAATAAATATATAGATAGAGAGAGATATATATATCTATCTATTATATACTTTTTTATATATATATATATATATATATATATATATATATATATATATATATAATAAAAAAAATATATATAATAAAACATATATATCTTTTCAAATATATTATATATTTAAAAAAATATATAATTAAATATATATTGATAAAATATATATATTGAAAAAAATATATATTATCTCTTTAAATATATATTTTAAATAAAATATATAATTTTTATAAATATATATTTATATTTTAAAAATATAGATAAAGGGGAGCACCGTGCTCAAGGATTCCAGATCCGTGTGGGTGCACAGCTTCAGGAACAGACCAATTCCCAAGTAATATCAAAAGCAAAGTAGAAGCGGCACTCCAAGTTATCAATAAAGCGTGGATTTATTCACACATCTGTGCAGAAAGCGACGTTTCGGCTCAACAATAAAGCCTTTCTCAAGCATAACAAACAGTGTACATTAGTGTCCATATATAGGCCCTCTAATCACACAAGTGAATGAGGGGGGTGTGGCCAACACAACAATCAAAACAATCTATAAAGTTACTCAATAAAACCGCAATCGGTTGTATATAAATGTGTTAACAAATAATATCATATACAGTGCAATCAAATTATACACACAATCCAGTGCTAAAAGCGTGTACCGTGTGGCAAAATCTATAAAGTTCATCTAAGGTCCGGTTCCATAGGCGGCGCTCACCTGCTGACAACAGCGCAGGCATCCAATCAAAAACGTCTCTAGCTGAAGAATGTTGTGTTTGTACACAAAGCGAGTGCGCAGGTGTCGATTCGCCGCATCCGGTCGCCGCCGGAAGTCGTCACCAGTCACGAGGTTAACAGACGTAGTATCAAACAGGAAGTATCCATCTTCTGATGGCGCATATGTGGATTCGTGTGCGCATGCGTAGACGCACAACAGGGTCATAAGTCCTCAGCCGCCATTACCAGTACTGGCATAACTATGGGCAAAGCCAGTTAACCAAATAATAACATGGAGGATGACCATACTATTCTCCCAAAAAAAAGGCAGGGTTTTTTCATTAAACAAAAATGTTAAAATAAAATAAATTGTACAAATATCGCACATTGTATATGGTTTGCGGTTATGGCTTATTAGGTAGGGGTCTGTCCTATGGACAGAAAACCAGGTTCTACTTTGCTTTTGATATATTTAAAAAAAAAATATATATATATATATTTTATTATGTTATAAAAAAAATTTAAATATCTGTTATGTTTGATCCCCTCCCCCTCAGCGCCCAGCTCCTTCCTGCTCTTCAGTCAGAAAAACGCCATCAACAGGATGGTGATCGACGAGCAGCAGAGCCCGGACATCATCCTCCCCATCCACAACCTACGCAACGTGCGCGCCATCGACTACGACCCTGTGGAGAAGCATCTGTATTGGATAGACTCCCGGCAGAGCATCCGCAGGTCGCTGGAAGACGGCAGCCAGGTGAGACGCCATCTTTACTCCGTGTCCATATTGCGTCTCATTGCTTGTAAAACACATAATGTAAATATGCATTGGGTTTTAACCCCTTCCTCTTCTTCTCGCAGAACGTGACCGTGGTGTCCAACACTAGCCCCAACCAGAACCTGGACATGCAGCCGTACGACATGAGCATCGACATCTACAGCCGCTTCATCTACTGGACCTGCGAGGCGACCAACGTCATCAACGTCACCCGCATGGATGGCCGAGCCGTCGGGATAGTCCTGAAAGGAGATCAGGACCGGCCCAGAGCCATCCTGGTGAATCCGGAGAGAGGGTGAGTGCTCAGGCTGCGGCTGCCGTCCCGTAGGCTTGCTATTGGTGGATTCATACGACTTCTAATGCTCTGTCTCGTTCTGTTGTACCAGGTACATGTATTTCACCAACTTACAGGACCGTTCGGCCAAGATAGAGCGTGCCGCGCTGGACGGGACAGAACGCGAGGTCCTCTTCTTCACGGGGCTCAGTAAACCCATCGCCCTCGCTCTGGATAATAAAATGGGAAAGTTGTTCTGGGCAGATTCAGACCTGAGACGGATCGAGAGCAGCGACCTGTCTGGTAAGGAGCCGCTAGGGCAGGGTGCCTCCAGCTGTTGCTAAACTACAACTCCCAGCATACCCTGACAGCCTTCAGCATTAAGGGGAGAGGGAAAAACCCCAGTGGAGAAAACCTCTAGGGCAGTGGTCTTCAACCTGCGGGCCTCCAGATGTTGCAAAACTACAACTCCCAGCTTGGCTGTCCGGGCATGCTGGGAGTTGTAGTTTTGCAACATCTGGAGGTCTGCAGGTTGCAGACCACTGCTCTAGGGAAACCATGGCTGGAAGATTGCCCTTCGGCTTAGAGCTGTGTTTTCCAACCCGGATTCCTCCAGCTGTTGCAGAACTACAAATCCCAGCATGCCCAGACATCCTTAGGCCGGTGTTTCCCAACCAGGGTGCCTCCAGTTGTTGCAGAACTATAACTCCCAGCATGCCCGGCCAACGTCTAAGTACTTAGGCAAACCATGGCTAAAAGATTGCCCTTACCTTCGGCCACGAGCTGCGTTTCCCAACCAGTGTACCTATACCTATTGCTAAACTACAACACCCAGCATGCCCGGACAGCCAATTGGCTGTCCGGGCATGCTGGGAGTTATAGTTTTGCAACAGATGTAGGCACCCTGATTGGGAAACGCTGCGATCCACGCCGACATATTTTCTGGATTCTTATTCGACGTCTCGCCGACAGGTGGGAACCGCATCGTCCTGGAAGACTCCAACGTCCTGCAGCCGGTGGGACTCACCGTTTTTGGCAACCACCTTTATTGGATCGACCGACAGCAGCAGATGATCGAACGCATCGAGAAAACGGGACGGGTGGGGCGCATGAAAATCCAGGCCAGAATCCCCTTCCTGACGGACATCCACGCGGTGACGGAGCTGAGCGTGAAGGAGTACAGTGAGTTGCTGCGATGGCAGACAATATGGCGGCTTGTTACCGGGCAGAATATTGACATTGATTATTTTATCTTTTTCAGAGGAGCACCCCTGCGCCCAGGACAATGGCGGCTGCTCCCACATCTGTATCGTGAAAGGAGACGGGACCACCCGCTGCTCCTGCCCTATTCACCTGGTCCTCCTACAAAATGAGCTGTCCTGCGGAGGTGGGTGCACGAATTTCCAAATTTTCAAACCTATAGCTTAACCCCTTGACGTGTGTACGCGCCCAAATGGTCGTGAATGTTACCTCCCATGACCGATTGACTCCCACTGCAACATATATGCGGGGATCTATCAGTTTCCATGCCAGCCGACGCTGCTGAAGTTGTCATGCACCGCAGTACTCCTTTTAAAAAGGTAACTTAAAAGGGGTACTCCGCAGCCCGAGCGTTCAGAACATTTTGCTCCGAACACTGGGTGCAGTGGTTGGGACGTCATGGCCATACCCCCTCATTGCAAGTCTATGGGAGGGGGCGTGACGGATGCCACGCCCCCTCTCGTAGACTTGCAATGAGGGTGTGTGGCCAGGACGTCACAACCCCCTGCCGCCCGCACCCAGCATTCAAAACAAATGCCAGGTTCTGCACAGAGATCGCGGGGGTCCCATCGGCGGGACATCTTATCCACTATCCTTTTGATAAGGGATGAGACGTCTAGGGGCGGAGTACCCCTTTAAATAATAAAAATTAATTAGAGAGAGAATATTCCCATCGAATGATAAAAATTTAGACCCCCCCCCCCCTTTTTCCCCATTTACAATAAATAAATATTATATAAATACCTATTTGGCATCACCACGTGAACTATTTAAAAATTATTAGACTGTTGATATTCTAAACATAAATGGCTCAGATAAAAAAAAATGCTCATACAGCCCCGTATACGGAAAAATAAGTTATAGGGGTCAGAATAGGTCGGTTATTAGACACTTAGTTATTAGAAACTAAAAATATAATAAAATACAACTTATAGAAATTTGGTTTTATTCTTTAGCGCCCATGTAAAGTGCACTGTAAAAATCAAAACCCCAAAATTTGCCAAATATTAACTTTCGTTATAATGCATATATTTTTTAATTTTGCAGTTATGTTTTTCTTAAAAGGCGTTTTTTGTTTTTGCAGAACCCCCCACCTGCTCCCCGCAGCAGTTCACCTGTTACACCGGGGAGGTGGACTGTATACCCGCCGAGTGGCGCTGTGACGGCTTCATGGAGTGCGTGGACAACAGCGACGAGCATAACTGCCCCAAGTGCTCCAGCGCCCAGTACCAGTGCGCCAGCGGGCAGTGCATTGAGTCTTCCCGTAGGTGCGACGGCGAGAACCACTGCCAGGACAAGTCTGACGAGAAGAACTGCAACGGTGAGCGCCCACTGACAGTGTAGACCAGGGGTCTCAAGCTGGTGGCCCTCCAGATGTTGCAAAACTTTAAATCCCAGCATTCCTGGACATGTCCAGACAGCCATTTGCTGCTGAAGTTTTGCAACATCTGGAGGGCCACCAGTTTGAGACCCCTGGTGTAGACTATTCAGAACTACAAGTTTCAAGCGTACCTGTCATAGCGCAAATAAAAGAAAAAAAAGTGATATGTTACTCAGGACCCAATCCTGATCATGTGCATATAATGTTTATGCGTCTCGGACCTATATATCTAGAGATATAAGCATTTATCTGCTGGTGAGTTACTTTATCATTGTGCAGGCTGGAGGGGGCGTGTCTGTCTGTCTCCCTCACAGGAGCAAGCCTGTGCAGTCAGCCAATCAGTACTCTCTACTCTGTAACCCTTTTATGCTGTGTCATGTTACACAGAGGAAGATGCTTGGAGCTTGCCTGCAGTAATCAAAAGACATTATGGTGATTTCAGAACAGGATAAAATGTATAAATATAAGAATAGATATTTATAAAATTAGATTTTTTAGATAAAAGTACAGCATTTTTATGAATACATGTTCTATCTGTTTTATCTTCTCCTAGTAAAGCTGGATGCTAATCAGCATAGCTGTCACTATGTGTGTCATTCATCTTTCACAGACTCCTGAATATCTGAACAACTTCTTTGTCATTCAGGAGTCCGAGAAAGCTTTGACTATTTCAGCATGCTGGGAGTTGTAGTTTAGTAACAACTGAAGCTACAGTGTATGTTAGAGCAGTGTTGCCTCCAGCTGTTTTAAAACTACAGCTCCCAGCATGTCCACTCATCCTTTATCTGTAGTTTTGCATACACTCAATAGAAATCTCCTATACTGGATACCGGTATGCTTTACGGCCGGTATCCAGTATGCTGTAAAATCTAGACTAGTCTGTCTGGCTAAAAGACAGGCGACCCCTAGTGGCGGCTATTTTGAGCTTGAATTTCAGGTGAAAATGTAAAATTTTTTAAACAGGTGTATATTGTGAAATGTCATATTATAATGAGTCCTGCAATATATGAAAAGTTTTTAACCATGACAGTGCCTCTTTCAGCATACCCGGACAGCTGGGAGTTGTAGTTCTGCAACAACTGGATGAACCCTGATTGGGAAACAATATCATGGACCGAACCACTACGAGCGGCCATATTGGTTTCACTGATCAAACTTTTTCTTGTCCCTCCTCAGAAAACTGCACCCCGGAACAGTTCCACTGCAGCAATGGCCAATGCATCAGGAAGCACCAACGTTGCGACCACAGCCGGGACTGCAGCGATAACTCCGACGAGCTGGGCTGCTGTAAGTCCGCAAAAAGACGCCGCCCTGTTGTCCTCTCTTGGTTTTCACCCCTAACCTTATTGCACTTGTCCCTTTCACAGATCCCACAGAGGAGCCGCCTCCGCCCTCCACCAACACAATCGGCTCCATCATCGGCGTCATCCTCACCGTCTTCTCAGTGGGCGGGGTGTACTTCGTCTGCCAGAGGGTGCTATGCCCCCGTATGAAGGGCGACGGCGAAACCATGGCCAACGACTATGTGGTGCACGGGCCGGCTTCTGTGCCCCTGGGATACGTGCCGCACCCCAGCTCGCTGACCAGCTCTTTGCCAGGTGGGTGTCACCGCTGCCATGTAACAATACGCAGGGCCCCATATAACGGCATCGCTCTGCGCCCATCATCACTGCGGGACAATTCGCGCTCGTACAACAAAGAGCCGCCGACATCCTGGACGTCTATAGAGTGAGGATGTGACCGGGATCTAGTTGCATGCGGGCGCTGGGAGTTCATTGTGTGGGTCGCAGAGTCGGGTTTCACGTGCTGCGGGTGCAGGGATCTCTCCGGCTCGGTTCCTTTTTGTAACCCTTTAACTACCAGCACCCTGCCTGTGCGGGTTGGTGTTCGCTACATGACGATATCCTCTTCTTGTCATCTGCAGGAATGTCACGTGGGAAATCTGTCATAAGCTCCCTGAGCATCATGGGTGGAAGCAGCGGGCCGCCGTATGACCGCGCTCACGTCACCGGAGCCTCGTCCAGCAGCTCGTCCAGCACCAAAGGAACTTACTTCCCACCGGTGAGTTGTACAGTTGTTCTCGTGGAGTAAGCCAGAGGCTGTCCATGCTAGAGGTCGTAGTTTAGCTATAGCTGGAGATCCACTTGTTGGCAACACTGCTTCAGTGGAAAGCTGGGTCACTTACTGTTTTTGCACATTTTTGGGGGGGATTGTTTTGAGTGGTTTTCCTCTTTTTTTTTTTTTTATAAAATAAATACCGTATTTTTCGCCCTATAGGACGCACCGGCGTATTAGACGCACCCAATTTATAGGTGCAAAATCTAAAAAAATAAAGATTCTGAACCCAACAGTGGTCTTCAACCTGCGGACCTCCAGATGTTGCAAAACTACAACTCCCAGCATGCCCGGACAGCCGTTGGCTTTCCGGGCATGCTGGGAGTTGTAGTTTTGCAACATTTGGAGGTCCGCAGGTTAAAGACCACTGGTATTGGAGGTAATACTCGCGTATCCCCGCCGCTCCGGACCCATCACCGCTGCCCTGGATGTCGCCCTCCATCGCTGTCGCCGCATCCCCGCGGTGTCCCCGACTCTCCGGACGTCTTCCCCGGGATCCACGCTCTCCTTCGCCGTCATCACGTCGCTACGCACGCCGCTCCTATTGGATGACGGGACGACGTGATGACGTCGAAGGAGAGCGCTGGCCATGCAGGGGATCCCAGCACGGAGCAGACACCAAGGAGGCAGGTAAGGTCCCTCCCGGTGTCCTGTAAGCTGTTCGGGACGCCGCGATTTCACCGCGACTGTCCTGAACAGCCCGACAGAGCAGCCGGGTTAGTGTCACTTTCCCTTCAGATGCGGCGGTCAGCTTTGATCGCCGCGTCTGAAGGGTTAATGCAGGGCATCACCGCGATCGGTGATGTGCTGTATTATCCGCGGGTCCCGGCCGTTGATGGCCGCAGGGACCACCGCGATAGGGGTGTATTCGCCGTATAAGACGCACCAACTCCCCCCCCTTTTTGGGGAAGAAAAAGTGCGTCTTATACGGCGAAAAATACGGTATGTATTTAGCTGTTATATTATATATTTTATTTTGCCTTTTATTATATTTTTATTAGTTTTATTATTGTAATTAGGGTTTGTTGTTATTATTATTAATAAAAATAATAATAAATAACACTTATATAAAAACATAAGAAAGTCAAAATAAAATAAATATAATACAATTAATATGATATATAATAAAAATAAATATAAAAGGAAAAATATTAATATATAATATAATAAAGGCTAAATATTATTTTTATTTAGCCTTTATTATATTTATATTTTATTTGGCCTTTTTTATATAATTTTTCATATTAGTGTTATTATTTTTTAATAATAATAAAACTAATAATTAAATTAACACAAATAAAAATAGAAGAGGCAAAATAAAATATAAATACATATAAAGTGTGCAGATTTACACAAATTAAAAATTTCCAAAATAACTTTTTTTTTTTGCACAATTTTAAAGCGCTCTGCGGGATTATTTTATTTATTATTTTTTTCCCCTCATTGGATCATATATTTTTTTTCTAACTTTTGCGCTGTTGTCTTCTCCTTCCGTCGTCAGATCCTGAATCCGCCTCCTTCCCCAGCCACAGAGCGATCACATTACACCATGGAGTTTGGTTATTCCTCCAACAGTCCGTCCACACACCGGTCATACAGGTAACTGTCCATGGAAGTGAAGGGAGCTGTGTTGTAATACCGCACGCAACCTGAGGACAGGGGTGGCGCTGTTCTTGGGAAAAATAGTTTTTCTAATCCTTGATAAGCCTCCATGTTTCTATAACCACCATCTTTATCCCTTCAGTTACAGGCCGTACAGCTACCGCCACTTCGCTCCTCCCACCACGCCGTGCAGCACGGACGTGTGCGACAGCGATTACACCCCGAGCCACCGCCTCACGTCAGCCGCCACTGCCAAAGGTTACACCAGCGACCTGAACTACGACTCCGAGCCGGTGCCGCCTCCTCCGACGCCGCGCAGCCAGTACCTGTCCGCCGAGGAGAGCTGTCCGCCATCTCCGTATACAGAGCGCAGCTACTCCCATCATCTCTACCCACCGCCACCCTCACCATGTACGGACTCTTCGTGAGCCTCGCACCTGTATATACACAATCCCTGTGGAAGAGCTGACCTCGCGCCACTTTACGCTTTTTTTTTTATTTTTTTTTTTATTTCATGTACAGATTTTATTTGTAAGAGGAACGGCCCCCCCCCCCCCCCCCATCCCGCTACTTCTGAGGGGATCGGGGGGAGGTATTACGCCATTGGACAGACTTTGTACATAGAGAAAGATATTTATATATTTTCTTAACTCGCCGTTAAAAAGCCGTAAATGCAAAACGCGGCTCCTCGTCAGACGTCTAAGCTTTTTTTTTTTTTTTTTTGTATAAAAGATTTTCATCCTCCCGTATATTGTACAAATATATAAATATATAGAAATATCTATTTTTACAAAAACACACACAATATGCCTTAAACCGCGCGGCCGAGGAGGCGCAACGTGATGAAAGGTGAGAAGAGGGGGAACTTTAAGGGTCTATTCACACGTACAGTGTTCTGCGCAGGATTTCAAGCAAATCCTGCGCATCAAATCTACTGTACGTGTGAATAGACCCGAAGACTGTGTTCACACACAATTAAAATAAAAACTTTTTTTTTTTTATAACATTTTTGCAGTAAAACTGTCCATAGAACAAATAAAAAAAAAGCCGGAATTTATTTAGTTTTTATTTTTATTTATTTTTTTTTTCCTTTTAACGACTTTTTTTTAAACTTTTTCAACCTATGCAGGTGTTATCTTTGAGGGGATTTTTTATATATATTTTATTTTTTACGGCTGTAAATCCTGACCTCAGTTATTTTATTTTTTTTTTAAACCTTTTTCAACCTTTGCAGGTATTATTTTTTGTGGGGAATATATATATATATATATATATATATATATATATATATATATATATATATATATATATATATATATATATATATATATATATATATATATATATATATATATATAATATATATTTTATTTGAATTTTTTTTTCTTAGGTGTGTGTGAACCTAGGATTTAGACCTTTTTCCATTTTTTTATTTTTTTTCAGGGGATTTTTTTTTTTTACAGTTTGTTAATTTAAAAAAAAAAAAAAAAATGTTTATTTCTTTTTACATTCCCCCGCCCCTTCCTCCTTTTAAGAGTATTGGTATCTGATCTTTTCATGGGACAGTTTTATTTGTTAGTTTTTTTTTTATTTTTAAATGCACTACACCTTTTAAGATTTAAAGGGGACCTCCACTGATGCTGCATTGCAGGCTAACATGGTCAGAGACTGCAGAAAGCAGTAGTGCCCTAACCTGTGACTGTCCAGCTGTTGTGAAACTACAACTCCCAGCATGCCCTGACAGCCGCAGGCTGTCAGGGCATGCTGGGAGTTGTAGTTTCACAATAGGTTGGCGAACCACTAGTGAATAAAACAGCTTATAATACATGTTGTTTCCCCCTGCTCTATAATGGTTCCTTCCCAACCTGCTCATATGCCACTAAACTAATCCAAGAGATGAGACCTGGGTAAAACCACTTAACCATTCAGAAGGGGGGGCAACTTTAAAAAAAAAAAATTTATAGCTTTTATTAGATTTTTTTTTTTAATTGTATATCATCACCAAAGTTCTCTTGTTCCCCACCCCCGTTGAGTCGTCGACCTTTTTGTCGTCCTCCTCCTCCGGCAACCGGAGAGTTAAAGACGTTTCTATTTTACGAAAGCTGCGAATGTTAAGTGTTTTTTGTTTTATTTTATACCGCCTACGATGTAGATACTGTACTGTATTTATAAACCATGTAACATTTGTTTTTTGTACTCCTGTTTATATAAGCCGTTATACCTGTGTATATATAGATATAATTTGTCCGTACAGTTATTTGTTGTTTTTTTTTTTTGTCCAATCACCACTAAGACAGGGTTTTTTCAGGCGTCTCAGGTTGTGCGCGATCTCCGCGTGGCCGCAGTAGACGACGGCGCATGTGGCGTCTTATCGGACTTGTCATGCGATCGTTGCGTCTTTAGAACCAGTCAGGTTTACAGGGACCAAAGCCCTGGACAAAAAGGGGCGTGACTCTCATCAGGTGGCGGGTCTACATTTCAATGCCCCGCCCCCTTACACTGCTTTGTCTTCTGCTGCGGCTGCCGCGACAGGTCTGCATCGGGACATATGGAGGATTTATTATGTTATATTGGCCAACATTTGGTCAGCGCCGCGCGCTCATACAATGGTTTTTTGTTTTATTTTATATATTTTTTTTTTATATATAAATTTTTTTTTTTTTGTAAAATATTGGCTTGACTTTGTATAAAAAATCACCAGTGACTGTATAAAGACCTGTTATTACTGGACGAGCTGTAACAGAGTTAATTTTTATAATAAAAACAAAAGCTCAAAACCTTAAACGGCTCAGTTGGTTTTTATTTTTTGTTCTTGATGGTTCGTTATTAATCAGAGGCCCCGCCCCTGTGACACCTAAACGCGATGTTCCGTCCTATTAGAATATTCATTCCATATGAAAACCGCTAGATCATAAAAATATTCACCTCATATAGTAGTACATGGTATACAGAACATGTGTACAGTACAAATAGGAGTCTGGACATGGATCTGCCCTCTACCTGCATTATATACGCTGTACCGTCCTCTCTGTACTACATGTCCTCCTGTACCGTCCTCTCTGTACTACATGGCCTCCTGTACCGTCCTCTCTGTACTACATGGCCTCCTGTACCGTCCTTTCTGTACTACATGTCCTCCTGTACCGTCCTCTCCCTGTACTACATGTCCTCCTGTACCGTCCTCTACCTGTACTACATGTCCTCCTGTACCGTCCTCACTGTACTACATGGCCTCCTGTACCATCCTCTCCCTGTACTGTCCTCTCTGTACTACATGTCCTCCTGTACCGTCCTCTCTGTACTACATGTCCTCCTGTACCGTCCTCTCTGTACTACATGTCCTCCTGTACTGTCCTCTCCCTGTACTACGTGTCCTCCTGTACCGTCCTCTACCTGTACTACATGTCCTCCTGTACAGTCCTCTCCCTGTACTACATGTCCTCCTGTACAGGCCTCTCCCTGTACTACATGTCCTCCTGTACCGTCCTCTACCTGTACTACATGTCCTCCTGTACCGTCCTCTCTGTACTACATGGCCTCCTGTACCATCCTCTCCCTGTACTGTCCTCTCTGTACTACATGTCCTCCTGTACCGTCCTCTCTGTACTACATGTCCTCCTGTACCGTCCTCTCTGTACTACATGTCCTCCTGTACCGTCCTCTCTGTACTACATGTCCTCCTGTACCGTCCTCTCTGTACTACATGTCCTCCTGTACTGTCCTCTCCCCTGTACTACGTGTCCTCCTGTACCGTCCTCTACCTGTACTACATGTCCTCCTGTACCGTCCTCTACCTGTACTACATGTCCTCCTGTACAGTCCTCTCCCTGTACTACATGTCCTCCTGTACAGTCCTCTCCCTGTACTACATGTCCTCCTGTACAGTCCTCTCCCTGTACTACATGTCCTCCTGTACAGGCCTCTCCCTGTACTACATGTCCTCCTGTACCGTCCTCTCCCTGTACTACATGTCCTCCTGTACCGTCCTCTCTGTACTACATGGCCTCCTGTACCGTCCTCTCCCTGTACTGTCCTCTCTGTACTACATGTCCTCCTGTACCGTCCTCTCTGTACTACATGTCCTCATGTACCGTCCTCTCTGTACTACATGTCCTCATGTACCCTCCTCTCTGTACTACATGTCCTCCTGTACCGTCCTCTCTGTACTACATGTCCTCCTGTACCGTCCTCTCTGTACTACACGGCCTCCTGTACCGTCCTCTCCCTGTACTACACGGCCTCCTGTACCGTCCTCACTGTACTACATGTCCTCCTGTACCGTCCTCTCTGTACTACATGTCCTCCTGTACCGTCCTTTCTGTACTACATGGCCTCCTGTACCGTCCTCTCTGTACTACATGGCCTCCTGTACCGTCCTCTCCCTGTACTACATGTCCTCCTGTACCGTCCTCTACCTGTACTACATGTCCTCCTGTACCGTCCTCTCCCTGTACTACATGGCCTCCTGTACCGTCCTCTCCCTGTACTACATGGCCTCCTGTACCGTCCTCTCCCTGTACTACATGTCCTCCTGTACCGTCCTCTCCCTGTACTACATGTCCTCCTGTACCGTCCCCTCTCCCTGTACTACATGTCCTCCTGTACCGTCCCCTCTCCCTGTACTAAATGTCCTCCTGTACCCTCCTCTCCCTGTACTACATGGTCTCCTGTACCCTCCTCTCCCTGTACTACATGTCCTCCTGTACCGTCCTCTCCCTGTACTACATGTCCTCCTGTACCGTCCTCTCCCTGTACTACATGGCCTCCTGTACCCTCCTCTCTGTACTACATGGCCTCCTGTACCGTCCTCTCCCTGTACTACATGTCCTGTACTACATGTCCTCCTGTACCCTCCTCTCCCTGTACTACATGGCCTCCTGTACCCTCCTCTCCCTGTACTACATGGCCTCCTGTACCCTCCTCTCCCTGTACTACATGGCCTCCTGTACCCTCCTCTCCCTGTACTACATGGCCTCCTGTACCCTCCTCTCCCTGTACTACATGGCCTCCTGTACCATCCTCTCCCTGTACTACATGGCCTCCTGTACCCTCCTCTCCCTGTACTACATGGCCTCCTGTACCCTCCTCTCCCTGTACTACATGGCCTCCTGTACCCTCCTCTCCCTGTACTTCATGGCCTCCTGTACCATCCTCTCCCTGTACTGTCCTCTCTGTACTACATGTCCTCCTGTACCGTCCTCTCTGTACTACATGTCCTCATGTACCCTCCTCTCTGTACTACATGTCCTCCTGTACCGTCCTCTCTGTACTACACGTCCTCCTGTACCGTCCTCTCTGTACTACACGGCCTCCTGTACCATCCTCTCCCTGTACTACACGGCCTCCTGTACCATCCTCTCCCTGTACTACACGGCCTCCTGTACCGTCCTCACTGTACTACATGTCCTCCTGTACCGTCCTCTCTGTACTACATGTCCTCCTGTACCGTCCTTTCTGTACTACATGGCCTCCTGTACCGTCCTCTCTGTACTACATGGCCTCCTGTACCGTCCTCTCCCTGTTCTACATGTCCTCCTGTACCGTCCTCTACCTGTACTGCATGTCCTCCTGTACCGTCCTCTACCTGTACTACATGTCCTCCTGTACCGTCCTCTCCCTGTACTACATGTCCTCCTGTACCGTCTTCTCCCTGTACTACATGTCCTCCTGTACCGTCCTCTCCCTGTACTACATGTCCTCCTGTACCGTCCTCTCCCTGTACTACATGTCCTCCTGTACCGTCCCCTCTCCCTGTACTACATGTCCTCCTGTACCGTCCCCTCTCCCTGTACTACATGTCCTCCTGTACCGTCCTCTCTGTACTACATGGCCTCCTGTACCGTCCTCTCTGTACTACATGGCCTCCTGTACCCTCCTCTCCCTGTACTACATGGCCTCCTGTACCCTCCTCTCCCTGTACTACATGGCCTCCTGTACCCTCCTCTCCCTGTACTACATGTCCTCCTGTACCCTCCTCTCCCTGTACTACATGGCCTCCTGTACCCTCCTCTCCCTGTACTACATGGCCTCCTGTACCCTCCTCTCCCTGTACTACATGGCCTCCTGTACCCTCCTCTCCCTGTACTACATGGCCTCCTGTACCGTCCTCTCTGTACTACATGGCCTCCTGTACCGTCCTCTCTGTACTACATGGCCTCCTGTACCGTCCTCTCTGTACTACACGGCCTCCTGTACCGTCCTCTCTGTACTACACGGCCTCCTGTACCCTCCTCTCTCTGTACTACACGGCCTCCTGTACCCTCCTCTCCCTGTACTACATGTCCTCCTGTACCCTCCTCTCCCTGTACTACATGTCCTCCTGTACCCTCCTCTCCCTGTACTATATGTCCTCCTGTACCGTCCTGTACTACATGTCCTCCTGTACCGTCCTCTCCCTGTACTACATGGCCTCCTGTACCGTCCTCTCCCTGTACTACATGGCCTCCTGTACCGTCCTCTCTGTACTACATGGCCTCCTGTACCCTCCTCTCCCTGTACTACATGTCCTCCTGCACTGTCCTCTCCCTGTACTACATGGCCTCCTGTACCGTCCTCTCTGTACTACATGGCCTCCTGTACCGTCCTCTCTGTACTACATGTCCTCCTGTAACGTCCTCTCTGTACTACATGTCCTCCTGTACCGTCCTCTCTGTACTACATGTCCTCCTGTACCGTCCTCTCTGTACTACATGGCCTCCTGTACCGTCCTCTCCCTGTACTACATGGCCTCCTGTACCGTCCTCTCCCTGTACTACATGTCCTCCTGTACCTTCCTGTACTACACGGCCTCCTGTACCGTCCTCTCCCTGTACTACATGTCCTCCTGTACCGTCCTGTACTACACGGCCTCCTGTACCGTCCTCTCTGTACTACATGGCCTCCTGTACCACATGGCCTCCTGTACCGTTCTCTCCCTGTACTACATGGCCTCCTGTACCGTCCTCTCCCTGTACTACATGGCCTCCTGTACCGTCCTCTCCCTGTACTACATGGCCTCCTGTACCCTCCTCTCCCTGTACTACATGGCCTCCTGTACCCTCCTCTCCCTGTACTACATGTCCTCCTGTACCCTCCTCTCCCTGTACTACATGGCCTCCTGTACCCTCCTCTCCCTGTACTACATGTCCTCCTGTATCCTCCTCTCCCTGTACTACATGTCCTCCTGTACCCTCCTCTCCCTGTACTACATGTCCTCCTGTACTACATGGCCTCCTGTACCCTCCTCTCCCTGTACTACATGGCCTCCTGTACCCTCCTCTCCCTGTACTACATGGCCTCCTGTACCCTCCTCTCCCTGTACTACATGGTCTCCTGTACCCTCCTCTCCCTGTACTACATGGTCTCCTGTACCCTCCTCTCCCTGTTCTACATGGTCTCCTGTACGTCCTCTCTGTACTACATGTCCTCCTGTACCGTCCTCTCTGTACTACATGTCCTCCTGTACCGTCCTCTCTGTACTACATGGCCTCCTGTACCGTCCTCTCCCTGTACTACATGGCCTCCTGTACCGTCCTCTCCCTGTACTACATGGCCTCCTGTACCGTCCTCTCCCTGTACTACATGTCCTCCTGTACCGTCCTGTACTACACGGCCTCCTGTACCGTCCTCTCTGTACTACACGGCCTCCTGTACCGTCCTCTCCCTGTACTACACGGCCTCCTGTACCGTCCTCTCCCTGTACTACATGGCCTCCTGTACCGTCCTCTCCCTGTACTACATGGCCTCCTGTATCCTCCTCTCCCTGTACTACATGTCCTCCTGTACCCTCCTCTCCCTGTACTACATGGTCTCCTGTACCCTCCTCTTCCTGTTCTACATGTCCTCCTGTACCGTCCTCTCCCTGTTCTACATGTCCTCCTGTACCGTCCTCTCCCTGTACTACATGTCCTCCTGTACCGTCCTGTACTACATGTCCTCCTGTACCGTCCTCTCCCTGTACTACATGGCCTCCTGTACCGTCCTCTCTGTACTACATCGCCTCCTGTACCGTCCTCTCCCTGTACTACATGGCCTCCTGTACCGTCCTCTCCCTGTACTACATGGCCTCCTGTACCGTCCTCTCCCTGTACTACATGTCCTCCTGTACCCTCCTCTCCCTGTACTACATGTCCTCCTGTACCGTCCTCTCCCTGTACTACATGGCCTCCTGTACCGTCCTCTCCCTGTACTACATGGCCTCCTGTACCGTCCTCTCTGTACTACATGGCCTCCTGTACCGTCCTCTCCCTGTACTACATGTCCTCCTGCACTGTCCTCTCCCTGTACTACATGGCCTCCTGTACCGTCCTCTCTGTACTACATGTCCTCCTGTACCACCGTCTCTGTACTACATGGCCTCCTGTACTGTCCTCTCCCTGTACTACATGGCCTCCTGTACTGTCCTCTCCCTGTACTACATGGCCTCCTGTACCGTCCTCTCTGTACTACATGGCCTCCTGTACTACACGGCCTCCTGTACCCTCCTCTCCCTGTACTACATGGCCTCCTGTACCCTCCTCTCCCTGTACTACATGGTCTCCTGTACCCTCCTCTCCCTGTTCTACATGGTCTCCTGTACCGTCCTCTCTGTACTACATGTCCTCCTGTACCGTCCTCTCTGTACTACATGGCCTCCTGTACCGTCCTCTCCCTGTACTACATGGCCTCCTGTACCGTCCTCTCTGTACTACATGGCCTCCTGTACTACACAGCCTCCTGTACCCTCCTCTCCCTGTACTACATGTCCTCCTGTACCGTCCTCTCCCTGTACTACATGTCCTCCTGTACCGTCCTGTACTACATGTCCTCCTGTACCGTCCTCTCCCTGTACTACATGGCCTCCTGTACCGTCCTCTCCCTGTACTACATGGCCTCCTGTACCGTCCTCTCTGTACTACATGGCCTCCTGTACCGTCCTCTCCCTGTACTACATGGCCTCCTGTACTGTCCTCTCCCTGTACTACATGTCCTCCTGTACCGTCCTCTCCCTGTACTACATGTCCTCCTGTACCCTCCTCTCCCTGTACTACATGTCCTCCTGTACCGTCCTCTCCCTGTACTACATGGCCTCCTGTACCGTCCTCTCCCTGTACTACATGGCCTCCTGTACCGTCCTCTCTGTACTACATGGCCGCCTGTACCGTCCTCTCCCTGTACTACATGGCCTCCTGTACCGTCCTCTCCCTGTACTACATGTCCTCCTGTACCCTCCTCTCCCTGTACTACATGTCCTCCTGTACCCTCCTCTCCCTGTACTACATGGCCTCCTGTACCGTCCTCTCTGTACTACATGGCCTCCTGTACCGTCCTCTCCCTGTACTACATGGCCTCCTGTACCGTCCTCTCCCTGTACTACATGGCCTCCTGTACCGTCCTCTCTGTACTACATGGCCTCCTGTACCGTCCTCTCCCTGTACTACATGGCCTCCTGTACCGTCCTCTCTGTACTACATGGCCTCCTGTACCGTCCTCTCCCTGTACTACATGTCCTCCTGCACTGTCCTCTCCCTGTACTACATGGCCTCCTGCACCGTCCTCTCTGTACTACATGGCCTCCTGTACCGTCCTCTCTGTACTACATGTCCTCCTGTAACGTCCTCTCTGTACTACATGTCCTCCTGTACCGTCCTCTCTGTACTACATGGCCTCCTGTACTGTCCTCTCCCTGTACTACATGGCCTCCTGTACCGTCCTCTCTGTACTACATGGCCTCCTGTACTACACGGCCTCCTGTACCCTCCTCTCCCTGTACTACATGGCCTCCTGTACCCTCCTCTCCCTGTACTACATGGTCTCCTGTACCCTCCTCTCCCTGTTCTACATGGTCTCCTGTACCGTCCTCTCTGTACTACATGTCCTCCTGTACCGTCCTCTCTGTACTACATGGCCTCCTGTACCGTCCTCTCCCTGTACTACATGGCCTCCTGTACCGTCCTCTCTGTACTACATGGCCTCCTGTACTACACAGCCTCCTGTACCCTCCTCTCCCTGTACTACATGTCCTCCTGTACCGTCCTCTCCCTGTACTACATGTCCTCCTGTACCGTCCCCTCTCCCTGTACTACATGTCCTCCTGTACCGTCCCCTCTCCCTGTACTACATGTCCTCCTGTACCGTCCTCTCTGTACTACATGGCCTCCTGTACCGTCCTCTCTGTACTACATGGCCTCCTGTACCCTCCTCTCCCTGTACTACATGGCCTCCTGTACCCTCCTCTCCCTGTACTACATGGCCTCCTGTACCCTCCTCTCCCTGTACTACATGGCCTCCTGTACCCTCCTCTCCCTGTACTACATGTCCTCCTGTACCCTCCTCTCCCTGTACTACATGGCCTCCTGTACCCTCCTCTCCCTGTACTACATGGCCTCCTGTACCCTCCTCTCCCTGTACTACATGGCCTCCTGTACCCTCCTCTCCCTGTACTACATGGCCTCCTGTACCCTCCTCTCCCTGTACTACATGGCCTCCTGTACCGTCCTCTCTGTACTACATGGCCTCCTGTACCGTCCTCTCTGTACTACACGGCCTCCTGTACCCTCCTCTCCCTGTACTACACGGCCTCCTGTACCCTCCTCTCCCTGTACTACATGTCCTCCTGTACCCTCCTCTCCCTGTACTACATGTCCTCCTGTACCCTCCTCTCCCTGTACTATATGTCCTCCTGTACCGTCCTGTACTACATGTCCTCCTGTACCGTCCTCTCCCTGTACTACATGGCCTCCTGTACCGTCCTCTCCCTGTACTACATGGCCTCCTGTACCGTCCTCTGTACTACATGGCCTCCTGTACCCTCCTCTCCCTGTACTACATGTCCTCCTGCACTGTCCTCTCCCTGTACTACATGGCCTCCTGTACCGTCCTCTCTGTACTACATGGCCTCCTGTACCGTCCTCTCTGTACTACATGTCCTCCTGTAACGTCCTCTCTGTACTACATGTCCTCCTGTACCGTCCTCTCTGTACTACATGTCCTCCTGTACCGTCCTCTCTGTACTACATGTCCTCCTGTACCGTCCTCTCTGTACTACATGGCCTCCTGTACCGTCCTCTCCCTGTACTACATGGCCTCCTGTACCGTCCTCTCCCTGTACTACATGTCCTCCTGTACCTTCCTGTACTACACGGCCTCCTGTACCGTCCTCTCCCTGTACTACATGTCCTCCTGTACCGTCCTGTACTACACGGCCTCCTGTACCGTCCTCTCTGTACTACATGGCCTCCTGTACCACATGGCCTCCTGTACCGTTCTCTCCCTGTACTACATGGCCTCCTGTACCGTCCTCTCCCTGTACTACATGGCCTCCTGTACCCTCCTCTCCCTGTACTACATGGCCTCCTGTACCCTCCTCTCCCTGTACTACATGGCCTCCTGTACCCTCCTCTCCCTGTACTACATGGCCTCCTGTACCCTCCTCTCCCTGTACTACATGGCCTCCTGTACCCTCCTCTCCCTGTACTACATGGCCTCCTGTACCGTCCTCTCCCTGTACTACATGTCCTCCTGTATCCTCCTCTCCCTGTACTACATGTCCTCCTGTACCCTCCTCTCCCTGTACTACATGGCCTCCTGTACCCTCCTCTCCCTGTACTACATGGCCTCCTGTACCCTCCTCTCCCTGTACTACATGGCCTCCTGTACCCTCCTCTCCCTGTACTACATGGCCTCCTGTACCCTCCTCTCCCTGTACTACATGGCCTCCTGTACCCTCCTCTCCCTGTACTACATGGTCTCCTGTACCCTCCTCTCCCTGTACTACATGGTCTCCTGTACCCTCCTCTCCCTGTTCTACATGGTCTCCTGTACGTCCTCTCTGTACTACATGTCCTCCTGTACCGTCCTCTCTGTACTACATGTCCTCCTGTACCGTCCTCTCCCTGTACTACATGGCCTCCTGTACCGTCCTCTCCCTGTACTACATGGCCTCCTGTACCGTCCTCTCCCTGTACTACATGTCCTCCTGTACCGTCCTCTCCCTGTACTACATGTCCTCCTGTACCGTCCTGTACTACACGGCCTCCTGTACCGTCCTCTCTGTACTACATGGCCTCCTGTACCACATGGCCTCCTGTACCGTTCTCTCCCTGTACTACATGGCCTCCTGTACCGTCCTCTCCCTGTACTACATGGCCTCCTGTACCCTCCTCTCCCTGTACTACATGGCCTCCTGTACCCTCCTCTCCCTGTACTACATGGCCTCCTGTACCCTCCTCTCCCTGTACTACATGGCCTCCTGTACCCTCCTCTCCCTGTACTACATGGCCTCCTGTACCCTCCTCTCCCTGTACTACATGGCCTCCTGTACCGTCCTCTCCCTGTACTACATGTCCTCCTGTATCCTCCTCTCCCTGTACTACATGTCCTCCTGTACCCTCCTCTCCCTGTACTACATGGCCTCCTGTACCCTCCTCTCCCTGTACTACATGGCCTCCTGTACCCTCCTCTCCCTGTACTACATGGCCTCCTGTACCCTCCTCTCCCTGTACTACATGGCCTCCTGTACCCTCCTCTCCCTGTACTACATGGTCTCCTGTACCCTCCTCTCCCTGTACTACATGGTCTCCTGTACCCTCCTCTCCCTGTTCTACATGGTCTCCTGTACGTCCTCTCTGTACTACATGTCCTCCTGTACCGTCCTCTCTGTACTACATGTCCTCCTGTACCGTCCTCTCTGTACTACATGTCCTCCTGTACCGTCCTCTCTGTACTACATGGCCTCCTGTACCGTCCTCTCCCTGTACTACACGGCCTCCTGTACCGTCCTCTCCCTGTACTACACGGCCTCCTGTACCGTCCTCTCCCTGTACTACATGGCCTCCTGTACCGTCCTCTCCCTGTACTACATGGCCTCCTGTATCCTCCTCTCCCTGTACTACATGTCCTCCTGTACCCTCCTCTCCCTGTACTACATGTCCTCCTGTACCCTCCTCTCCCTGTACTACATGGCCTCCTGTACCCTCCTCTCCCTGTACTACATGGTCTCCTGTACCCTCCTCTTCCTGTTCTACATGTCCTCCTGTACCGTCCTCTCCCTGTTCTACATGTCCTCCTGTACCGTCCTCTCCCTGTACTACATGTCCTCCTGTACCGTCCTGTACTACATGTCCTCCTGTACCGTCCTCTCCCTGTACTACATGGCCTCCTGTACCGTCCTCTCTGTACTACATGGCCTCCTGTACCGTCCTCTCCCTGTACTACATGGCCTCCTGTACCGTCCTCTCCCTGTACTACATAGCCTCCTGTACCGTCCTCTCCCTGTACTACATGTCCTCCTGTACCCTCCTCTCCCTGTACTACATGTCCTCCTGTACCGTCCTCTCCCTGTACTACATGGCCTCCTGTACCGTCCTCTCCCTGTACTACATGGCCTCCTGTACCGTCCTCTCTGTACTACATGGCCTCCTGTACCGTCCTCTCCCTGTACTACATGTCCTCCTGCACTGTCCTCTCCCTGTACTACATGGCCTCCTGTACCGTCCTCTCTGTACTACATGGCCTCCTGTACCGTCCTCTCTGTACTACATGTCCTCCTGTAACGTCCTCTCTGTACTACATGTCCTCCTGTACCACCGTCTCTGTACTACATGGCCTCCTGTACTGTCCTCTCCCTGTACTACATGGCCTCCTGTACCGTCCTCTCTGTACTACATGGCCTCCTGTACTACACGGCCTCCTGTACCCTCCTCTTCCTGTACTACATGGCCTCCTGTACCCTCCTCTCCCTGTACTACATGGTCTCCTGTACCCTCCTCTCCCTGTTCTACATGGTCTCCTGTACCGTCCTCTCTGTACTACATGTCCTCCTGTACCGTCCTCTCTGTACTACATGGCCTCCTGTACCGTCCTCTCCCTGTACTACATGGCCTCCTGTACCGTCCTCTCTGTACTACATGGCCTCCTGTACTACACAGCCTCCTGTACCCTCCTCTCCCTGTACTACATGTCCTCCTGTACCGTCCTCTCCCTGTACTACATGTCCTCCTGTACCGTCCTGTACTACATGTCCTCCTGTACCGTCCTCTCCCTGTACTACATGGCCTCCTGTACCGTCCTCTCCCTGTACTACATGGCCTCCTGTACCGTCCTCTCCCTGTACTACATGGCCTCCTGTACCGTCCTCTCTGTACTACATGGCCTCCTGTACCGTCCTCTCCCTGTACTACATGGCCTCCTGTACTGTCCTCTCCCTGTACTACATGTCCTCCTGTACCCTCCTCTCCCTGTACTACATGTCCTCCTGTACCCTCCTCTCCCTGTACTACATGTCCTCCTGTACCCTCCTCTCCCTGTACTACATGTCCTCCTGTACCGTCCTCTCCCTGTACTACATGGCCTCCTGTACCGTCCTCTCCCTGTACTACATGGCCTCCTGTACCGTCCTCTCTGTACTACATGGCCTCCTGTACCGTCCTCTCCCTGTACTACATGGCCTCCTGTACCGTCCTCTCCCTGTACTACATGTCCTCCTGTACCCTCCTCTCCCTGTACTACATGTCCTCCTGTACCCTCCTCTCCCTGTACTACATGGCCTCCTGTACCGTCCTCTCTGTACTACATGGCCTCCTGTACCGTCCTCTCCCTGTACTACATGGCCTCCTGTACCGTCCTCTCCCTGTACTACATGGCCTCCTGTACCGTCCTCTCTGTACTACATGGCCTCCTGTACCGTCCTCTCCCTGTACTACATGGCCTCCTGTACCGTCCTCTCCCTGTACTACATGTCCTCCTGTACCGTCCTCTCCCTGTACTACATGGCCTCCTGCACTGTCCTCTCCCTGTACTACATGGCCTCCTGTACCGTCCTCTCTGTACTACATGGCCTCCTGTACCGTCCTCTCTGTACTACATGTCCTCCTGTAACGTCCTCTCTGTACTACATGTCCTCCTGTACCGTCCTCTCTGTACTACATGGCCTCCTGTACTGTCCTCTCCCTGTACTACATGGCCTCCTGTACCGTCCTCTCTGTACTACATGGCCTCCTGTACTACACGGCCTCCTGTACCCTCCTCTCCCTGTACTACATGGCCTCCTGTACCCTCCTCTCCCTGTACTACATGGTCTCCTGTACCCTCCTCTCCCTGTTCTACATGGTCTCCTGTACCGTCCTCTCTGTACTACATGTCCTCCTGTACCGTCCTCTCTGTACTACATGGCCTCCTGTACCGTCCTCTCCCTGTACTACATGGCCTCCTGTACTACACAGCCTCCTGTACCCTCCTCTCCCTGTACTACATGTCCTCCTGTACCGTCCTCTCCCTGTACTACATGTCCTCCTGTACCGTCCTGTACTACATGTCCTCCTGTACCGTCCTCTCCCTGTACTACATGGCCTCCTGTACCGTCCTCTCCCTGTACTACATGGCCTCCTGTACCGTCCTCTCTGTACTACATGGCCTCCTGTACCGTCCTCTCCCTGTACTACATGGCCTCCTGTACCGTCCTCTCCCTGTACTACATGTCCTCCTGTACCGTCCTCTCCCTGTACTACATGTCCTCCTGTACCCTCCTCTCCCTGTACTACATGTCCTCCTGTACCCTCCTCTCCCTGTACTACGTCCTCCTGTACCGTCCTCTCCCTGTACTACATGGCCTCCTGTACCGTCCTCTCTGTACTACATGGCCTCCTGTACCGTCCTCTCCCTGTACTACATGTCCTCCTGTACCCTCCTCTCCCTGTACTACATGTCCTTTTTATGTCCCTGTTCTTGTGATTTCCAGGGGTCCCTGCAGTCGGACCCCACTGATCAGCTTGTAACCCCTCGATCCTATGGACTGAAGTGGATAAAAAGCTGAGATTGGAAAACCCCTTTAACCCTTAGTGACCTGATCATCAGGCCGCACTCTCCTATTCTGGTGGATTCACATTGGTTGCTCAGTAACCCTGCGGGTGCCATGTCTGTAATGTCATAGGTCTCCGTTCTCCTTACCACCAGAGCCCAGTAGGTTATGTAAATCAGGATTCTCAGAGATAAGCTGTTGATCTGTCCTCCACAATGCTTTATCCTACAGCCGTGTCATTTATATTATATAATGTGTTTTATGTATTTTTATCTCCAAATATTACTGCACCACCTGCTGGCTGTCTAATCTTACTGCATCTCAATGATATTGACATTATCTAACAGCACCACCTGCAGGCTGTCTAATTACACTGCATCTCAATGATATTGACATTATCTAACAGCACCACCTGCAGGCCGGCTTGTATTACTACATCGATAATATGCACAAATCATATGAAACAGCACCACCTACGGGCTATCTGCTGTTACTGCGTCTCAATTAAATGAAAACCCTCCATCCAAGGTGCCTCCAGCTGTTGCAAAACTACAACTCCCAGCATGCCCGGACAGCCAAAGGCTGTCCGGGCATACTGGGAGTTGTAGTTTTGCAACAGCTGGAGTTACCCTGGTTGGGAAGCACTGCTCTAGGAAGGTCCTTTTCCCCAACCATTGGACAGGACATAAGGAATAAATCACGATACATCCCGATGCATCTGGCGTGTCCCATTTCAGTACCCCTGAAGACGCCGAAGGTCCAGAGAAACATGATATACTGCATTATAAACTAACAGTATATAGCGTTCTTGTTTTTAAAAAAAAAAAAAAACAAGAGGCCGCATGCCTGGATCTGCTTTTATCCGTTTTACATGGACATCAGGGTAATAGGAGGTAAAGCTAGCCCTTTTTTGAGCTAATGCTAAGCCCCAAATTAGTAATAAGCGTCATCTATCCAACAGCGATTTGGGAAAAGAAAAAAAAAACACCACTGGTAAAAAAAAAAAATTAAAAATGTAAAAAAAAATTTTTGGAAAAAAAAAATGCCCCCGTTCCCCTCATTGGCCATTTTAATAATAAAGGTAAAAACCCCTCTGGTCATTGATGTAGTCTTCAAATTCGAAGAATTCGTCTGTATTTGGGAATCGGAAAGACAAAAAAAAAAAGAGAACAAAAGAAATGTTGGGTGCTTAGAGAGTGCTAGAAGGCCGTGTTCTTACATTTGTACTATAATTGTATTGACTCGACCTCGTAAGGTTCATTCTTCTGGTGTTTGGCTAAAGCTTATGTATAGTTCGGCGAGGCCCGGGCCAATCGGCAGCAAATGGCCTATGGTATTCTACTGTGGCGTTCACACCCTGTTCAGTTGTATCGCTTTATTACCTGTGATAGGGAAATCTCTTCTGAACACGATCTTGTTTACTCTTTGCTTATTTTGATCTCTTCTTATTGTGACTCAGGCTTAGTATACGGTTAACCCTTGGTCTCCTGGTTTTGGTAGTCTGCAGTCCTCTTGGTTTTTGACTCCTCTAGTTTACCATTCTATATCTGTGTGTTAAAGGGGTACTCTGGTGATAAACATTTTCTTTTTAAATCAACTGGTACCAGAAAGTTAAACAGATTTGTAAATGACTTCTATTAAAAAATCTTTACCCTTCCAGTACTTTTTAGCAGCTGTATGCTACAGAGGAAATTCTTTTCTCTTTGAATTTTCATTAAAAAAAAAAAAAGGTTTCCACCAGAGTACCCCTTTAAAGTCTTGTCCACAGTGCTCTCTGCTGACACCTCTGTCTGTATCGGGAACTGTCCAGAGGAGGAGAAAATCCCCATTGTGAACCTATGCTGCTCTGGACAGTTCCTGACACGGACAGAGGTGTCAGCAGAGAGCACTGTGGACAAGACTTTAAAGGGGTACTCTGGTGGAAAACTTTTTTTTTTAATGAACTGGTGCCAGAAAGTTAAACAGATTTGTAAATTAGGAGAAAATAGATTACTCAGTCCTCAGCTTTACCACTCAAAAAAGTGTATGGTGGATGGAAAGAAATATGCTTCTAGACCAATTAATTATGTAATATATTTAATATAAAGCAATAAAAATCCTAAAAAGTCACAGCCGTAGGGCCCTACGAATGTGGATATAGATACAATTATTAATAATTATATTTATCACAAATATTGGATGAGCCCTGAAGAGTAGATATGATGCTCACATCCAATGAACCATATAGGTAAATGATATACCGTGTTATATATTTAGCAAATCGGGCCACACAAGCTAAGCCATATGCTCTTCACTGTATTTACTGTTTAATGTCACCCACTATCGATCGCGTGCCCCTGGCGAGCGCCATCGGTCAGTACCGCTGTGCCCGTCAGCGGTATTGTTTAATGTCATCCGCCAGCGCTATCGATTGAGTGCCCCCGGCGAGCGCCATTGGTCAGCGCTGCGACTAGCGGGACCCCTTTGCCCGCCAGCGCAGCTTCATGCCCGTTCTGCCCCTCATCCCTTGATAACTATCAGGGAACGAGGAACAGAATGGTGAGCATCCCGAGCGCCATCGGTCGAAGCTTCGGGTTATCACAGGGAGAGGAGATCCTCTCTCCCTGTGATAACCCAAGTGAGACTGCAGTGAGTAGCGATACAGTGACTATTAAATATGTCACTTGACACTCGCACACCCCCAGCCCCCACAGTTACCAATGGTTGGGGGCTGGTGTGCGAGTGTCAGCCTATAGAATGTAATGGAGGCGGAGCGCTCAAGCCGAGAACAGTGCTGAGTCTAACATTACATTCTATGGCAAATTGCAATCCACTGCAATGCACCGCCCTTCTTTCATCGGACCAGCTGACTGCCCGACACGTGACCATCCACCCGCTACGTCACACGCCGGGAGCTCGCGGTGGCGACTGCACTTGCCGGTGCTGCCGCCGTTCTTAGCTAGAGCAGGACATCCCAGACACCGGGACCAGCGCGGCGTGGGTGAGTGGCACTTCGGTGTCACTTTTGTAACTTCTTGGCGCTGCAGGTCACATTAGCCGGACTCCTAGCCTCCATGTGGGGTTTATGATTCTCCTCCCGCACAGAACTTTTTCAAACACTCAGTACTGAATTTTCTTTGCAGGATTGACTCTGCTACATATGACTGGTTTCTTTTTCTTCCATTTATTTACAGGATAATTTCCAGATTTTTTCCCAAGCCGGCACGTTACATTGTCAATATATGGTTACACTGTTACTATACTTTGCTTTGCTTGGTTATTGCTGCTGCATTTACATATTGCTGTTGTATCCCACTGCTGCCATATTTTTTATAGGGACACATCATTTAAAGGGGTACTCCGGTGAAAACCTTTTTTCTTTTAAATCAACTGGTGTCAGAAAGTTAAACATATTTGTAAATTACTTCTATTAAAAAATCTTAATCCTTCCAGTACTTATTAGCTGCTGAATGCTACAGAGGAAATCCCTTTATTTGTGGAACACTGATGACATCACGAGCACAGTGCTCTCTGCCGACATCTCTGTCCATTTTAGCAACCATGCATAGCAGATGTCTGCTAAGGGCAGCATGGTGGCTCAGTGGTTAGCACTGCTGCCTTGCAGTGCTGGGGACTTGGGTTCAAATCCCACTAAGGACAACAATAAATAAAGTGTTATTATTATTATAATAACGTCAGGAGAGAAAACTGTGCTCGTCATGTCATCAGAGAGCATTCCAAAAAGAAAAGAATTTCCTCTGTAGTATTCAGCAGCCAATAAGTACAGGAAGGATTAAGATTTTTTAATAGAAGTAATTTACAAATATGTTTAACTTTCTGCCACCAGTTGATTTAAAAGAAAAAAGGTTTACACCGGAGTACCCCTTTAACATCTGTATTGTTGCTCTATTGTTTTGCTAAATATATAACACGGTATATCATTTACCTATATGGTTCATTGGATGTGAGCATCATATCTACTCTCCAGGGCTCATCCAATATTTGTGATAAATATAATTATTCATAATTGTATCTATATCCACATTCGTAGGGCCTTACGGCTGTGACTTTTTAGGATTTTTATTGCTTTATATTAAATATATTACATAATTAATTGGTCCTGAAGCATATTTCTTTCCATCCACCATACACGGTTTTGAGTGGTAAAGCTGAGGACTGCGTAATCTATTTTCTCCTTTATTCTCATTAGGTTGTGAGAGTCTCTCTGTTAACCTCGCATATTATTCCTGTGAGCTGCACATACTCCATTATCCCAGATTTGTAAATTACTTATACAAATCTTAATCCTTCCAGTACTTATTAGCTACTGAATACTATAGAGGAAATTCTTTTCTTTTTGGAACACAGAGCTCTCTGCTGACATCACGAGCACAGTGCTCTCTGCTGACATCTCTGTCCATTTTAAGAACTGTCCAGAGCAGGAGAAAAATCCCCATAGAAAACATATGCTGCTCTGGACAGTTCTTAAAATGGACAGAGGTGTCAGCAGAGAGCACTGTGCTCGTGAGGGGACCGGCTCCAAGTTGTGGAACCGTCACTTAGGGCGATAAGTCAAGTAGGCAGAGATAATGGATCTGGGTGAGAGCAGGGTCGCACTGTTCCCTGCCCAACAAGACGTTACATTATCACAGGCCTAACTTACTTGCTCTGGTGCCATCAGTTTCGCTATGGGGTCTCTTCCTGCCATAGGGGACCAGATGCAAGGACTTTTCCTGCTAGCCGAGGATTTAGTGGGACCAGCAATAGACAACCCAGTCTATGACTAAGTTGGTCCAGGATTTGACTGAGAAGCCCCGTAATCAGGAGCTGTTTATTCATGGTTTGCCTGGAAGGATTCGGAAGTTAGAGGCGTCCCGTGCCAAATGCCGTCTACCCCGGTTTCTGTTCCTGTAGAACCCTGGGGATTATGATGTTCCTCTTGCAAGGGGGTCCCCAAGTCTGGGTGTCTGATGCCCCTGAATTATCCTCAGTGGATGCTTTATTCTGCTTTGGGTCTCTTATATGTTCAATCTGACAGGGCAGCTTTAGCAGAGTTACAGCTAAGGGGTCTGAGACAGGGTCGTAGCCCGTAGAAGAATATTGTACCGAATTTCGGAAATGGCGTGTGGCTTCTAAGTGGAAAGACTCTGACCTGATTTGACCGTTTAGGCTGGGTTTCACCGATTCTGTGAAAGGGGTACTCCACTGGCCACCGTTCGGAAATAAATGTTCCGAACGCTGTTTTCGCGTTGCGGTGGTCGGCCATTCCCTTCGGTACATCACGTCCATGCCCCTCAATGCAAGTCTATGGGAGGGGGCGGGGTGGCCACCACGCCTTCTCCAATGGACTTGCATTGAGGGTGCGTGGTCGTGACTTCACGAGGGGTGTGGCCGACCCCCACAGCGTGAAAACAGCGTTCGGAACATTTAGTTCCGAATGCTGGCCAGTGGAGTACCCCTTTAAGGACATGTTGGAAACCTACAACCCCTAACAATCCCCCCCCAAGCCACTGAACGCAGACAGGAATGGACTGTTACTCTCAGCTTGACTTAAAGGGGTACTCCGGTGGAAAAAATGTTTTTTTTTTTTTTTGTTTTTTTTTTTTTTAAATCAACTGGTGCCAGAAAGTTAAACAGATTTGTAAATTACTTCTGTTTAAAAATCTTAATCCTTCCAGTACTTCTCAGCTCTCGTATACTCCAGAGGAAGTTGTATTTTTCTGAAATCCTTTTCTGTCTGACCCCAGTGCTCTCTGCTGACCCCTCTGTCCATGTCAGGAAGTGTCCAGAGTACAAGCAAATCCCAATAGCAAATATTGCTGCTCTGGACAGTACCTGACATAGACAGAGGTGTCAGCAGAGAGCACTGTGGTCAGACTGAAGAGAACTCCAGAAAGAAATACAACTTCCTCTGCAGCATACAGCAGCTGATAAGTACTGGAAGGATTAAGATTTTTAAACAGAAGTAATTTACAAATCTGTTTAACTTAGTGGCATCAGTTGATTTAAAAAATATATTGTTTTCCACTGGAGTACCCCTTTAAGAGGCGCACAAGAGATTCTGTCTAGTCGATAATCTTTGCTTTTACTGTAGAGAATACTAATTTAATCAGATCCCGTGTCACGCATCTGCGTCCAAGTAGTCATAATGGAGACCACTTGGGCACACAGGTATGT
>NC_079192.1:418536133-418691133 GCF_029499605.1 Hyla sarda
TATCTTCTCCTAGTAAAGCTGGATGCTAATCAGCATAGCTGTCACTATGTGTGTCATTCATCTTTCACAGACTCCTGAATATCTGAACAACTTCTTTGTCATTCAGGAGTCCGAGAAAGCTTTGACTATTTCAGCATGCTGGGAGTTGTAGTTTAGTAACAACTGAAGCTACAGTGTATGTTAGAGCAGTGTTGCCTCCAGCTGTTTTAAAACTACAGCTCCCAGCATGTCCACTCATCCTTTATCTGTAGTTTTGCATACACTCAATAGAAATCTCCTATACTGGATACCGGTATGCTTTACGGCCGGTATCCAGTATGCTGTAAAATCTAGACTAGTCTGTCTGGCTAAAAGACAGGCGACCCCTAGTGGCGGCTATTTTGAGCTTGAATTTCAGGTGAAAATGTAAAATTTTTTAAACAGGTGTATATTGTGAAATGTCATATTATAATGAGTCCTGCAATATATGAAAAGTTTTTAACCATGACAGTGCCTCTTTCAGCATACCCGGACAGCTGGGAGTTGTAGTTCTGCAACAACTGGATGAACCCTGATTGGGAAACAATATCATGGACCGAACCACTACGAGCGGCCATATTGGTTTCACTGATCAAACTTTTTCTTGTCCCTCCTCAGAAAACTGCACCCCGGAACAGTTCCACTGCAGCAATGGCCAATGCATCAGGAAGCACCAACGTTGCGACCACAGCCGGGACTGCAGCGATAACTCCGACGAGCTGGGCTGCTGTAAGTCCGCAAAAAGACGCCGCCCTGTTGTCCTCTCTTGGTTTTCACCCCTAACCTTATTGCACTTGTCCCTTTCACAGATCCCACAGAGGAGCCGCCTCCGCCCTCCACCAACACAATCGGCTCCATCATCGGCGTCATCCTCACCGTCTTCTCAGTGGGCGGGGTGTACTTCGTCTGCCAGAGGGTGCTATGCCCCCGTATGAAGGGCGACGGCGAAACCATGGCCAACGACTATGTGGTGCACGGGCCGGCTTCTGTGCCCCTGGGATACGTGCCGCACCCCAGCTCGCTGACCAGCTCTTTGCCAGGTGGGTGTCACCGCTGCCATGTAACAATACGCAGGGCCCCATATAACGGCATCGCTCTGCGCCCATCATCACTGCGGGACAATTCGCGCTCGTACAACAAAGAGCCGCCGACATCCTGGACGTCTATAGAGTGAGGATGTGACCGGGATCTAGTTGCATGCGGGCGCTGGGAGTTCATTGTGTGGGTCGCAGAGTCGGGTTTCACGTGCTGCGGGTGCAGGGATCTCTCCGGCTCGGTTCCTTTTTGTAACCCTTTAACTACCAGCACCCTGCCTGTGCGGGTTGGTGTTCGCTACATGACGATATCCTCTTCTTGTCATCTGCAGGAATGTCACGTGGGAAATCTGTCATAAGCTCCCTGAGCATCATGGGTGGAAGCAGCGGGCCGCCGTATGACCGCGCTCACGTCACCGGAGCCTCGTCCAGCAGCTCGTCCAGCACCAAAGGAACTTACTTCCCACCGGTGAGTTGTACAGTTGTTCTCGTGGAGTAAGCCAGAGGCTGTCCATGCTAGAGGTCGTAGTTTAGCTATAGCTGGAGATCCACTTGTTGGCAACACTGCTTCAGTGGAAAGCTGGGTCACTTACTGTTTTTGCACATTTTTG
Source organism: Hyla sarda (assembly GCF_029499605.1). Taxonomy (NCBI): domain Eukaryota; kingdom Metazoa; phylum Chordata; class Amphibia; order Anura; family Hylidae; genus Hyla; species Hyla sarda. Next base: position 418,537,797 of record NC_079192.1, read on the forward strand.
GGGGGGATTGTTTTGAGTGGTTTTCCTCTTTTTTTTTTTTATAAAATAAATACCGTATTTTTCGCCCTATAGGACGCACCGGCGTATTAGACGCACCCAATTTATAGGTGCAAAATCTAAAAAAAATAAAGATTCTGAACCCAACAGTGGTCTTCAACCTGCGGACCTCCAGATGTTGCAAAACTACAACTCCCAGCATGCCCGGACAGCCGTTGGCTTTCCGGGCATGCTGGGAGTTGTAGTTTTGCAACATTTGGAGGTCCGCAGGTTAAAGACCACTGGTATTGGAGGTAATACTCGCGTATCCCCGCCGCTCCGGACCCATCACCGCTGCCCTGGATGTCGCCCTCCATCGCTGTCGCCGCATCCCCGCGGTGTCCCCGACTCTCCGGACGTCTTCCCCGGGATCCACGCTCTCCTTCGCCGTCATCACGTCGCTACGCACGCCGCTCCTATTGGATGACGGGACGACGTGATGACGTCGAAGGAGAGCGCCGGCCATGCAGGGGATCCCAGCACGGAGCAGACACCAAGGAGGCAGGTAAGGTCCCTCCCGGTGTCCTGTAAGCTGTTCGGGACGCCGCGATTTCACCGCGACTGTCCTGAACAGCCCGACAGAGCAGCCGGGTTAGTGTCACTTTCCCTTCAGATGCGGCGGTCAGCTTTGATCGCCGCGTCTGAAGGGTTAATGCAGGGTATCACCGCGATCGGTGATGTGCTGTATTATCCGCGGGTCCCGGCCGTTGATGGCCGCAGGGACCACCGCGATAGGGGTGTATTCGCCGTATAAGACGCACCAACTCCCCCCCCTTTTTGGGGAAGAAAAAGTGCGTCTTATACGGCGAAAAATACGGTATGTATTTAGCTGTTATATTATATATTTTATTTTGCCTTTTATTATATTTTTATTAGTTTTATTATTGTAATTAGGGTTTGTTGTTATTATTATTAATAAAAATAATAATAAATAACACTTATATAAAAACATAAGAAAGTCAAAATAAAATAAATATAATACAATTAATATGATATATAATAAAAATAAATATAAAAGGAAAAATATTAATATATAATATAATAAAGGCTAAATATTATTTTTATTTAGCCTTTATTATATTTATATTTTATTTGGCCTTTTTTATATAATTTTTCATATTAGTGTTATTATTTTTTAATAATAATAAAACTAATAATTAAATTAACACAAATAAAAATAGAAGAGGCAAAATAAAATATAAATACATATAAAGTGTGCAGATTTACACAAATAAAAAATTTCCAAAATAACTTTTTTTTTTTGCACAATTTTAAAGCGCTCTGCGGGATTATTTTATTATTTTTTTCCCCTCATTGGATCATATATTTTTTTTCTAACTTTTGCGCTGTTGTCTTCTCCTTCCGTCGTCAGATCCTGAATCCGCCTCCTTCCCCAGCCACAGAGCGATCACATTACACCATGGAGTTTGGTTATTCCTCCAACAGTCCGTCCACACACCGGTCATACAGGTAACTGTCCATGGAAGTGAAGGGAGCTGTGTTGTAATACCGCACGCAACCTGAGGACAGGGGTGGCGCTGTTCTTGGGAAAAATAGTTTTTCTAATCCTTGATAAGCCTCCATGTTTCTATAACCACCATCTTTATCCCTTCAGTTACAGGCCGTACAGCTACCGCCACTTCGCTCCTCCCACCACGCCGTGCAGCACGGACGTGTGCGACAGCGATTACACCCCGAGCCACCGCCTCACGTCAGCCGCCACTGCCAAAGGTTACACCAGCGACCTGAACTACGACTCCGAGCCGGTGCCGCCTCCTCCGACGCCGCGCAGCCAGTACCTGTCCGCCGAGGAGAGCTGTCCGCCATCTCCGTATACAGAGCGCAGCTACTCCCATCATCTCTACCCACCGCCACCCTCACCATGTACGGACTCTTCGTGAGCCTCGCACCTGTATATACACAATCCCTGTGGAAGAGCTGACCTCGCGCCACTTTACGCTTTTTTTTTTATTTTATTTTTTATTTCATGTACAGATTTTATTTGTAAGAGGAACGGCCCCCCCCCCCCCCCCCCCCATCCCGCTACTTCTGAGGGGATCGGGGGGAGGTATTACGCCATTGGACAGACTTTGTACATAGAGAAAGATATTTATATATTTTCTTAACTCGCCGTTAAAAAGCCGTAAATGCAAAACGCGGCTCCTCGTCAGACGTCTAAGCTTTTTTTTTTTTTTTTTTGTATAAAAGATTTTCATCCTCCCGTATATTGTACAAATATATAAATATATAGAAATATCTATTTTTACAAAAACACACACAATATGCCTTAAACCGCGCGGCCGAGGAGGCGCAACGTGATGAAAGGTGAGAAGAGGGGGAACTTTAAGGGTCTATTCACACGTACAGTGTTCTGCGCAGGATTTCAAGCAAATCCTGCGCATCAAATCTACTGTACGTGTGAATAGACCCGAAGACTGTGTTCACACACAATTAAAATAAAAACTTTTTTTTTTTTATAACATTTTTGCAGTAAAACTGTCCATAGAACAAATAAAAAAAAAGCCGGAATTTATTTAGTTTTTATTTTTATTTATTTTTTTTTTCCTTTTAACGACTTTTTTTTAAACTTTTTCAACCTATGCAGGTGTTATCTTTGAGGGGATTTTTTATATATATTTTATTTTTTACGGCTGTAAATCCTGACCTCAGTTATTTTATTTTTTTTTTAAACCTTTTTCAACCTTTGCAGGTATTATTTTTTGTGGGGAATATATATATATATATATATATATATATATATATATATATATATATATATATATATATATATATATATATATATATATATATATATATATATATATATAATATATATTTTATTTGAATTTTTTTTTCTTAGGTGTGTGTGAACCTAGGATTTAGACCTTTTTCCATTTTTTTATTTTTTTTCAGGGGATTTTTTTTTTTTACATTTTGTTAATTTAAAAAAAAAAAAAAAAATGTTTATTTCTTTTTACATTCCCCCGCCCCTTCCTCCTTTTAAGAGTATTGGTATCTGATCTTTTCATGGGACAGTTTTATTTGTTAGTTTTTTTTTTATTTTTAAATGCACTACACCTTTTAAGATTTAAAGGGGACCTCCACTGATGCTGCATTGCAGGCTAACATGGTCAGAGACTGCAGAAAGCAGTAGTGCCCTAACCTGTGACTGTCCAGCTGTTGTGAAACTACAACTCCCAGCATGCCCTGACAGCCGCAGGCTGTCAGGGCATGCTGGGAGTTGTAGTTTCACAATAGGTTGGCGAACCACTAGTGAATAAAACAGCTTATAATACATGTTGTTTCCCCCTGCTCTATAATGGTTCCTTCCCAACCTGCTCATATGCCACTAAACTAATCCAAGAGATGAGACCTGGGTAAAACCACTTAACCATTCAGAAGGGGGGGCAACTTTAAAAAAAAAAAATTTATAGCTTTTATTAGATTTTTTTTTTTAATTGTATATCATCACCAAAGTTCTCTTGTTCCCCACCCCCGTTGAGTCGTCGACCTTTTTGTCGTCCTCCTCCTCCGGCAACCGGAGAGTTAAAGACGTTTCTATTTTACGAAAGCTGCGAATGTTAAGTGTTTTTTGTTTTATTTTATACCGCCTACGATGTAGATACTGTACTGTATTTATAAACCATGTAACATTTGTTTTTTGTACTCCTGTTTATATAAGCCGTTATACCTGTGTATATATAGATATAATTTGTCCGTACAGTTATTTGTTGTTTTTTTTTTTGTCCAATCACCACTAAGACAGGGTTTTTTCAGGCGTCTCAGGTTGTGCGCGATCTCCGCGTGGCCGCAGTAGACGACGGCGCATGTGGCGTCTTATCGGACTTGTCATGCGATCGTTGCGTCTTTAGAACCAGTCAGGTTTACAGGGACCAAAGCCCTGGACAAAAAGGGGCGTGACTCTCATCAGGTGGCGGGTCTACATTTCAATGCCCCGCCCCCTTACACTGCTTTGTCTTCTGCTGCGGCTGCCGCGACAGGTCTGCATCGGGACATATGGAGGATTTATTATGTTATATTGGCCAACATTTGGTCAGCGCCGCGCGCTCATACAATGGTTTTTTGTTTTATTTTATATATTTTTTTTTTATATATAAATTTTTTTTTTTTTGTAAAATATTGGCTTGACTTTGTATAAAAAATCACCAGTGACTGTATAAAGACCTGTTATTACTGGACGAGCTGTAACAAAGAGTTAATTTTTATAATAAAAACAAAAGCTCAAAACCTTAAACGGCTCAGTTGGTTTTTATTTTTTGTTCTTGATGGTTCGTTATTAATCAGAGGCCCCGCCCCTGTGACACCTAAACGCGATGTTCCGTCCTATTAGAATATTCATTCCATATGAAAACCGCTAGATCATAAAAATATTCACCTCATATAGTAGTACATGGTATACAGAACATGTGTACAGTACAAATAGGAGTCTGGACATGGATCTGCCCTCTACCTGCATTATATACGCTGTACCGTCCTCTCTGTACTACATGTCCTCCTGTACCGTCCTCTCTGTACTACATGGCCTCCTGTACCGTCCTCTCTGTACTACATGGCCTCCTGTACCGTCCTTTCTGTACTACATGTCCTCCTGTACCGTCCTCTCCCTGTACTACATGTCCTCCTGTACCGTCCTCTACCTGTACTACATGTCCTCCTGTACCGTCCTCTCTGTACTACATGGCCTCCTGTACCATCCTCTCCCTGTACTGTCCTCTCTGTACTACATGTCCTCCTGTACCGTCCTCTCTGTACTACATGTCCTCCTGTACCGTCCTCTCTGTACTACATGTCCTCCTGTACTGTCCTCTCCCTGTACTACGTGTCCTCCTGTACCGTCCTCTACCTGTACTACATGTCCTCCTGTACAGTCCTCTCCCTGTACTACATGTCCTCCTGTACAGGCCTCTCCCTGTACTACATGTCCTCCTGTACCGTCCTCTACCTGTACTACATGTCCTCCTGTACCGTCCTCTCTGTACTACATGGCCTCCTGTACCATCCTCTCCCTGTACTGTCCTCTCTGTACTACATGTCCTCCTGTACCGTCCTCTCTGTACTACATGTCCTCCTGTACCGTCCTCTCTGTACTACATGTCCTCCTGTACCGTCCTCTCTGTACTACATGTCCTCCTGTACCGTCCTCTCTGTACTACATGTCCTCCTGTACTGTCCTCTCCCCTGTACTACGTGTCCTCCTGTACCGTCCTCTACCTGTACTACATGTCCTCCTGTACCGTCCTCTACCTGTACTACATGTCCTCCTGTACAGTCCTCTCCCTGTACTACATGTCCTCCTGTACAGTCCTCTCCCTGTACTACATGTCCTCCTGTACAGTCCTCTCCCTGTACTACATGTCCTCCTGTACAGGCCTCTCCCTGTACTACATGTCCTCCTGTACCGTCCTCTCCCTGTACTACATGTCCTCCTGTACCGTCCTCTCTGTACTACATGGCCTCCTGTACCGTCCTCTCCCTGTACTGTCCTCTCTGTACTACATGTCCTCCTGTACCGTCCTCTCTGTACTACATGTCCTCATGTACCGTCCTCTCTGTACTACATGTCCTCATGTACCCTCCTCTCTGTACTACATGTCCTCCTGTACCGTCCTCTCTGTACTACATGTCCTCCTGTACCGTCCTCTCTGTACTACACGGCCTCCTGTACCGTCCTCTCCCTGTACTACACGGCCTCCTGTACCGTCCTCACTGTACTACATGTCCTCCTGTACCGTCCTCTCTGTACTACATGTCCTCCTGTACCGTCCTTTCTGTACTACATGGCCTCCTGTACCGTCCTCTCTGTACTACATGGCCTCCTGTACCGTCCTCTCCCTGTACTACATGTCCTCCTGTACCGTCCTCTACCTGTACTACATGTCCTCCTGTACCGTCCTCTCCCTGTACTACATGGCCTCCTGTACCGTCCTCTCCCTGTACTACATGGCCTCCTGTACCGTCCTCTCCCTGTACTACATGTCCTCCTGTACCGTCCTCTCCCTGTACTACATGTCCTCCTGTACCGTCCCCTCTCCCTGTACTACATGTCCTCCTGTACCGTCCCCTCTCCCTGTACTAAATGTCCTCCTGTACCCTCCTCTCCCTGTACTACATGGTCTCCTGTACCCTCCTCTCCCTGTACTACATGTCCTCCTGTACCGTCCTCTCCCTGTACTACATGTCCTCCTGTACCGTCCTCTCCCTGTACTACATGGCCTCCTGTACCCTCCTCTCTGTACTACATGGCCTCCTGTACCGTCCTCTCCCTGTACTACATGTCCTGTACTACATGTCCTCCTGTACCCTCCTCTCCCTGTACTACATGGCCTCCTGTACCCTCCTCTCCCTGTACTACATGGCCTCCTGTACTACATGGCCTCCTGTACCCTCCTCTCCCTGTACTACATGGCCTCCTGTACCCTCCTCTCCCTGTACTACATGGCCTCCTGTACCATCCTCTCCCTGTACTACATGGCCTCCTGTACCCTCCTCTCCCTGTACTACATGGCCTCCTGTACCCTCCTCTCCCTGTACTACATGGCCTCCTGTACCCTCCTCTCCCTGTACTTCATGGCCTCCTGTACCATCCTCTCCCTGTACTGTCCTCTCTGTACTACATGTCCTCCTGTACCGTCCTCTCTGTACTACATGTCCTCATGTACCCTCCTCTCTGTACTACATGTCCTCCTGTACCGTCCTCTCTGTACTACACGTCCTCCTGTACCGTCCTCTCTGTACTACACGGCCTCCTGTACCATCCTCTCCCTGTACTACACGGCCTCCTGTACCATCCTCTCCCTGTACTACACGGCCTCCTGTACCGTCCTCACTGTACTACATGTCCTCCTGTACCGTCCTCTCTGTACTACATGTCCTCCTGTACCGTCCTTTCTGTACTACATGGCCTCCTGTACCGTCCTCTCTGTACTACATGGCCTCCTGTACCATCCTCTCCCTGTTCTACATGTCCTCCTGTACCGTCCTCTACCTGTACTGCATGTCCTCCTGTACCGTCCTCTACCTGTACTACATGTCCTCCTGTACCGTCCTCTCCCTGTACTACATGTCCTCCTGTACCGTCTTCTCCCTGTACTACATGTCCTCCTGTACCGTCCTCTCCCTGTACTACATGTCCTCCTGTACCGTCCTCTCCCTGTACTACATGTCCTCCTGTACCGTCCCCTCTCCCTGTACTACATGTCCTCCTGTACCGTCCCCTCTCCCTGTACTACATGTCCTCCTGTACCGTCCTCTCTGTACTACATGGCCTCCTGTACCGTCCTCTCTGTACTACATGGCCTCCTGTACCCTCCTCTCCCTGTACTACATGGCCTCCTGTACCCTCCTCTCCCTGTACTACATGGCCTCCTGTACCCTCCTCTCCCTGTACTACATGTCCTCCTGTACCCTCCTCTCCCTGTACTACATGGCCTCCTGTACCCTCCTCTCCCTGTACTACATGGCCTCCTGTACCCTCCTCTCCCTGTACTACATGGCCTCCTGTACCCTCCTCTCCCTGTACTACATGGCCTCCTGTACCGTCCTCTCTGTACTACATGGCCTCCTGTACCGTCCTCTCTGTACTACATGGCCTCCTGTACCGTCCTCTCTGTACTACACGGCCTCCTGTACCGTCCTCTCTGTACTACACGGCCTCCTGTACCCTCCTCTCTCTGTACTACACGGCCTCCTGTACCCTCCTCTCCCTGTACTACATGTCCTCCTGTACCCTCCTCTCCCTGTACTACATGTCCTCCTGTACCCTCCTCTCCCTGTACTATATGTCCTCCTGTACCGTCCTGTACTACATGTCCTCCTGTACCGTCCTCTCCCTGTACTACATGGCCTCCTGTACCGTCCTCTCCCTGTACTACATGGCCTCCTGTACCGTCCTCTCTGTACTACATGGCCTCCTGTACCCTCCTCTCCCTGTACTACATGTCCTCCTGCACTGTCCTCTCCCTGTACTACATGGCCTCCTGTACCGTCCTCTCTGTACTACATGGCCTCCTGTACCGTCCTCTCTGTACTACATGGCCTCCTGTAACGTCCTCTCTGTACTACATGTCCTCCTGTACCGTCCTCTCTGTACTACATGTCCTCCTGTACCGTCCTCTCTGTACTACATGTCCTCCTGTACCGTCCTCTCTGTACTACATGGCCTCCTGTACCGTCCTCTCCCTGTACTACATGGCCTCCTGTACCGTCCTCTCCCTGTACTACATGTCCTCCTGTACCTTCCTGTACTACACGGCCTCCTGTACCGTCCTCTCCCTGTACTACATGTCCTCCTGTACCGTCCTGTACTACACGGCCTCCTGTACCGTCCTCTCTGTACTACATGGCCTCCTGTACCACATGGCCTCCTGTACCGTTCTCTCCCTGTACTACATGGCCTCCTGTACCGTCCTCTCCCTGTACTACATGGCCTCCTGTACCGTCCTCTCCCTGTACTACATGGCCTCCTGTACCCTCCTCTCCCTGTACTACATGGCCTCCTGTACCCTCCTCTCCCTGTACTACATGTCCTCCTGTACCCTCCTCTCCCTGTACTACATGGCCTCCTGTACCCTCCTCTCCCTGTACTACATGTCCTCCTGTATCCTCCTCTCCCTGTACTACATGTCCTCCTGTACCCTCCTCTCCCTGTACTACATGTCCTCCTGTACTACATGGCCTCCTGTACCCTCCTCTCCCTGTACTACATGGCCTCCTGTACCCTCCTCTCCCTGTACTACATGGCCTCCTGTACCCTCCTCTCCCTGTACTACATGGTCTCCTGTACCCTCCTCTCCCTGTACTACATGGTCTCCTGTACCCTCCTCTCCCTGTTCTACATGTCCTCCTGTACCGTCCTCTCTGTACTACATGTCCTCCTGTACCGTCCTCTCTGTACTACATGTCCTCCTGTACCGTCCTCTCTGTACTACATGGCCTCCTGTACCGTCCTCTCCCTGTACTACATGGCCTCCTGTACCGTCCTCTCCCTGTACTACATGGCCTCCTGTACCGTCCTCTCCCTGTACTACATGGCCTCCTGTACCGTCCTGTACTACACGGCCTCCTGTACCGTCCTCTCTGTACTACACGGCCTCCTGTACCGTCCTCTCCCTGTACTACACGGCCTCCTGTACCGTCCTCTCCCTGTACTACATGGCCTCCTGTACCGTCCTCTCCCTGTACTACATGGCCTCCTGTATCCTCCTCTCCCTGTACTACATGTCCTCCTGTACCCTCCTCTCCCTGTACTACATGGTCTCCTGTACCCTCCTCTTCCTGTTCTACATGTCCTCCTGTACCGTCCTCTCCCTGTTCTACATGTCCTCCTGTACCGTCCTCTCCCTGTACTACATGTCCTCCTGTACCGTCCTGTACTACATGTCCTCCTGTACCGTCCTCTCCCTGTACTACATGGCCTCCTGTACCGTCCTCTCTGTACTACATCGCCTCCTGTACCGTCCTCTCCCTGTACTACATGGCCTCCTGTACCGTCCTCTCCCTGTACTACATGGCCTCCTGTACCGTCCTCTCCCTGTACTACATGTCCTCCTGTACCCTCCTCTCCCTGTACTACATGTCCTCCTGTACCGTCCTCTCCCTGTACTACATGGCCTCCTGTACCGTCCTCTCCCTGTACTACATGGCCTCCTGTACCGTCCTCTCTGTACTACATGGCCTCCTGTACCGTCCTCTCCCTGTACTACATGTCCTCCTGCACTGTCCTCTCCCTGTACTACATGGCCTCCTGTACCGTCCTCTCTGTACTACATGTCCTCCTGTACCACCGTCTCTGTACTACATGGCCTCCTGTACTGTCCTCTCCCTGTACTACATGGCCTCCTGTACTGTCCTCTCCCTGTACTACATGGCCTCCTGTACCGTCCTCTCTGTACTACATGGCCTCCTGTACTACACGGCCTCCTGTACCCTCCTCTCCCTGTACTACATGGCCTCCTGTACCCTCCTCTCCCTGTACTACATGGTCTCCTGTACCCTCCTCTCCCTGTTCTACATGGTCTCCTGTACCGTCCTCTCTGTACTACATGTCCTCCTGTACCGTCCTCTCTGTACTACATGGCCTCCTGTACCGTCCTCTCCCTGTACTACATGGCCTCCTGTACCGTCCTCTCTGTACTACATGGCCTCCTGTACTACACAGCCTCCTGTACCCTCCTCTCCCTGTACTACATGTCCTCCTGTACCGTCCTCTCCCTGTACTACATGTCCTCCTGTACCGTCCTGTACTACATGTCCTCCTGTACCGTCCTCTCCCTGTACTACATGGCCTCCTGTACCGTCCTCTCCCTGTACTACATGGCCTCCTGTACCGTCCTCTCTGTACTACATGGCCTCCTGTACCGTCCTCTCCCTGTACTACATGGCCTCCTGTACTGTCCTCTCCCTGTACTACATGTCCTCCTGTACCGTCCTCTCCCTGTACTACATGTCCTCCTGTACCCTCCTCTCCCTGTACTACATGTCCTCCTGTACCGTCCTCTCCCTGTACTACATGGCCTCCTGTACCGTCCTCTCCCTGTACTACATGGCCTCCTGTACCGTCCTCTCTGTACTACATGGCCGCCTGTACCGTCCTCTCCCTGTACTACATGGCCTCCTGTACCGTCCTCTCCCTGTACTACATGTCCTCCTGTACCCTCCTCTCCCTGTACTACATGTCCTCCTGTACCCTCCTCTCCCTGTACTACATGGCCTCCTGTACCGTCCTCTCTGTACTACATGGCCTCCTGTACCGTCCTCTCCCTGTACTACATGGCCTCCTGTACCGTCCTCTCCCTGTACTACATGGCCTCCTGTACCGTCCTCTCCCTGTACTACATGGCCTCCTGTACCGTCCTCTCCCTGTACTACATGGCCTCCTGTACCGTCCTCTCTGTACTACATGGCCTCCTGTACCGTCCTCTCCCTGTACTACATGTCCTCCTGCACTGTCCTCTCCCTGTACTACATGGCCTCCTGTACCGTCCTCTCTGTACTACATGGCCTCCTGTACCGTCCTCTCTGTACTACATGTCCTCCTGTAACGTCCTCTCTGTACTACATGTCCTCCTGTACCGTCCTCTCTGTACTACATGGCCTCCTGTACTGTCCTCTCCCTGTACTACATGGCCTCCTGTACCGTCCTCTCTGTACTACATGGCCTCCTGTACTACACGGCCTCCTGTACCCTCCTCTCCCTGTACTACATGGCCTCCTGTACCCTCCTCTCCCTGTACTACATGGTCTCCTGTACCCTCCTCTCCCTGTTCTACATGGTCTCCTGTACCGTCCTCTCTGTACTACATGTCCTCCTGTACCGTCCTCTCTGTACTACATGGCCTCCTGTACCGTCCTCTCCCTGTACTACATGGCCTCCTGTACCGTCCTCTCTGTACTACATGGCCTCCTGTACTACACAGCCTCCTGTACCCTCCTCTCCCTGTACTACATGTCCTCCTGTACCGTCCTCTCCCTGTACTACATGTCCTCCTGTACCGTCCCCTCTCCCTGTACTACATGTCCTCCTGTACCGTCCCCTCTCCCTGTACTACATGTCCTCCTGTACCGTCCTCTCTGTACTACATGGCCTCCTGTACCGTCCTCTCTGTACTACATGGCCTCCTGTACCCTCCTCTCCCTGTACTACATGGCCTCCTGTACCCTCCTCTCCCTGTACTACATGGCCTCCTGTACCCTCCTCTCCCTGTACTACATGGCCTCCTGTACCCTCCTCTCCCTGTACTACATGTCCTCCTGTACCCTCCTCTCCCTGTACTACATGGCCTCCTGTACCCTCCTCTCCCTGTACTACATGGCCTCCTGTACCCTCCTCTCCCTGTACTACATGGCCTCCTGTACCCTCCTCTCCCTGTACTACATGGCCTCCTGTACCCTCCTCTCCCTGTACTACATGGCCTCCTGTACCCTCCTCTCCCTGTACTACATGGCCTCCTGTACCGTCCTCTCTGTACTACATGTCCTCCTGTACCCTCCTCTCCCTGTACTATATGTCCTCCTGTACCGTCCTGTACTACATGTCCTCCTGTACCGTCCTCTCCCTGTACTACATGGCCTCCTGTACCGTCCTCTCCCTGTACTACATGGCCTCCTGTACCGTCCTCTGTACTACATGGCCTCCTGTACCCTCCTCTCCCTGTACTACATGTCCTCCTGCACTGTCCTCTCCCTGTACTACATGGCCTCCTGTACCGTCCTCTCTGTACTACATGGCCTCCTGTACCGTCCTCTCTGTACTACATGTCCTCCTGTAACGTCCTCTCTGTACTACATGTCCTCCTGTACCGTCCTCTCTGTACTACATGTCCTCCTGTACCGTCCTCTCTGTACTACATGTCCTCCTGTACCGTCCTCTCTGTACTACATGGCCTCCTGTACCGTCCTCTCCCTGTACTACATGGCCTCCTGTACCGTCCTCTCCCTGTACTACATGTCCTCCTGTACCTTCCTGTACTACACGGCCTCCTGTACCGTCCTCTCCCTGTACTACATGTCCTCCTGTACCGTCCTGTACTACACGGCCTCCTGTACCGTCCTCTCTGTACTACATGGCCTCCTGTACCACATGGCCTCCTGTACCGTTCTCTCCCTGTACTACATGGCCTCCTGTACCGTCCTCTCCCTGTACTACATGGCCTCCTGTACCCTCCTCTCCCTGTACTACATGGCCTCCTGTACCCTCCTCTCCCTGTACTACATGGCCTCCTGTACCCTCCTCTCCCTGTACTACATGGCCTCCTGTACCCTCCTCTCCCTGTACTACATGGCCTCCTGTACCCTCCTCTCCCTGTACTACATGGCCTCCTGTACCGTCCTCTCCCTGTACTACATGTCCTCCTGTATCCTCCTCTCCCTGTACTACATGTCCTCCTGTACCCTCCTCTCCCTGTACTACATGGCCTCCTGTACCCTCCTCTCCCTGTACTACATGGCCTCCTGTACCCTCCTCTCCCTGTACTACATGGCCTCCTGTACCCTCCTCTCCCTGTACTACATGGCCTCCTGTACCCTCCTCTCCCTGTACTACATGGTCTCCTGTACCCTCCTCTCCCTGTACTACATGGTCTCCTGTACCCTCCTCTCCCTGTTCTACATGGTCTCCTGTACGTCCTCTCTGTACTACATGTCCTCCTGTACCGTCCTCTCTGTACTACATGTCCTCCTGTACCGTCCTCTCTGTACTACATGGCCTCCTGTACCGTCCTCTCCCTGTACTACATGGCCTCCTGTACCGTCCTCTCCCTGTACTACATGGCCTCCTGTACCGTCCTCTCCCTGTACTACATGTCCTCCTGTACCGTCCTGTACTACACGGCCTCCTGTACCGTCCTCTCTGTACTACATGGCCTCCTGTACCACATGGCCTCCTGTACCGTTCTCTCCCTGTACTACATGGCCTCCTGTACCGTCCTCTCCCTGTACTACATGGCCTCCTGTACCCTCCTCTCCCTGTACTACATGGCCTCCTGTACCCTCCTCTCCCTGTACTACATGGCCTCCTGTACCCTCCTCTCCCTGTACTACATGGCCTCCTGTACCCTCCTCTCCCTGTACTACATGGCCTCCTGTACCCTCCTCTCCCTGTACTACATGGCCTCCTGTACCGTCCTCTCCCTGTACTACATGTCCTCCTGTATCCTCCTCTCCCTGTACTACATGTCCTCCTGTACCCTCCTCTCCCTGTACTACATGTCCTCCTGTACCCTCCTCTCCCTGTACTACATGGCCTCCTGTACCCTCCTCTCCCTGTACTACATGGCCTCCTGTACCCTCCTCTCCCTGTACTACATGGCCTCCTGTACCCTCCTCTCCCTGTACTACATGGCCTCCTGTACCCTCCTCTCCCTGTACTACATGGTCTCCTGTACCCTCCTCTCCCTGTACTACATGGTCTCCTGTACCCTCCTCTCCCTGTTCTACATGGTCTCCTGTACGTCCTCTCTGTACTACATGTCCTCCTGTACCGTCCTCTCTGTACTACATGTCCTCCTGTACCGTCCTCTCTGTACTACATGTCCTCCTGTACCGTCCTCTCTGTACTACATGGCCTCCTGTACCGTCCTCTCCCTGTACTACACGGCCTCCTGTACCGTCCTCTCCCTGTACTACACGGCCTCCTGTACCGTCCTCTCCCTGTACTACATGGCCTCCTGTACCGTCCTCTCCCTGTACTACATGGCCTCCTGTATCCTCCTCTCCCTGTACTACATGTCCTCCTGTACCCTCCTCTCCCTGTACTACATGTCCTCCTGTACCCTCCTCTCCCTGTACTACATGGCCTCCTGTACCCTCCTCTCCCTGTACTACATGGTCTCCTGTACCCTCCTCTTCCTGTTCTACATGTCCTCCTGTACCGTCCTCTCCCTGTTCTACATGTCCTCCTGTACCGTCCTCTCCCTGTACTACATGTCCTCCTGTACCGTCCTGTACTACATGTCCTCCTGTACCGTCCTCTCCCTGTACTACATGGCCTCCTGTACCGTCCTCTCTGTACTACATGGCCTCCTGTACCGTCCTCTCCCTGTACTACATGGCCTCCTGTACCGTCCTCTCCCTGTACTACATAGCCTCCTGTACCGTCCTCTCCCTGTACTACATGTCCTCCTGTACCCTCCTCTCCCTGTACTACATGTCCTCCTGTACCGTCCTCTCCCTGTACTACATGGCCTCCTGTACCGTCCTCTCCCTGTACTACATGGCCTCCTGTACCGTCCTCTCTGTACTACATGGCCTCCTGTACCGTCCTCTCCCTGTACTACATGTCCTCCTGCACTGTCCTCTCCCTGTACTACATGGCCTCCTGTACCGTCCTCTCTGTACTACATGGCCTCCTGTACCGTCCTCTCTGTACTACATGTCCTCCTGTAACGTCCTCTCTGTACTACATGTCCTCCTGTACCACCGTCTCTGTACTACATGGCCTCCTGTACTGTCCTCTCCCTGTACTACATGGCCTCCTGTACCGTCCTCTCTGTACTACATGGCCTCCTGTACTACACGGCCTCCTGTACCCTCCTCTCCCTGTACTACATGGCCTCCTGTACCCTCCTCTCCCTGTACTACATGGTCTCCTGTACCCTCCTCTCCCTGTTCTACATGGTCTCCTGTACCGTCCTCTCTGTACTACATGTCCTCCTGTACCGTCCTCTCTGTACTACATGGCCTCCTGTACCGTCCTCTCCCTGTACTACATGGCCTCCTGTACCGTCCTCTCTGTACTACATGGCCTCCTGTACTACACAGCCTCCTGTACCCTCCTCTCCCTGTACTACATGTCCTCCTGTACCGTCCTCTCCCTGTACTACATGTCCTCCTGTACCGTCCTGTACTACATGTCCTCCTGTACCGTCCTCTCCCTGTACTACATGGCCTCCTGTACCGTCCTCTCCCTGTACTACATGGCCTCCTGTACCGTCCTCTCCCTGTACTACATGGCCTCCTGTACCGTCCTCTCTGTACTACATGGCCTCCTGTACCGTCCTCTCCCTGTACTACATGGCCTCCTGTACTGTCCTCTCCCTGTACTACATGTCCTCCTGTACCCTCCTCTCCCTGTACTACATGTCCTCCTGTACCCTCCTCTCCCTGTACTACATGTCCTCCTGTACCCTCCTCTCCCTGTACTACATGTCCTCCTGTACCGTCCTCTCCCTGTACTACATGGCCTCCTGTACCGTCCTCTCCCTGTACTACATGGCCTCCTGTACCGTCCTCTCTGTACTACATGGCCTCCTGTACCGTCCTCTCCCTGTACTACATGGCCTCCTGTACCGTCCTCTCCCTGTACTACATGTCCTCCTGTACCCTCCTCTCCCTGTACTACATGTCCTCCTGTACCCTCCTCTCCCTGTACTACATGGCCTCCTGTACCGTCCTCTCTGTACTACATGGCCTCCTGTACCGTCCTCTCCCTGTACTACATGGCCTCCTGTACCGTCCTCTCCCTGTACTACATGGCCTCCTGTACCGTCCTCTCTGTACTACATGGCCTCCTGTACCGTCCTCTCCCTGTACTACATGGCCTCCTGTACCGTCCTCTCCCTGTACTACATGTCCTCCTGTACCGTCCTCTCCCTGTACTACATGGCCTCCTGCACTGTCCTCTCCCTGTACTACATGGCCTCCTGTACCGTCCTCTCTGTACTACATGGCCTCCTGTACCGTCCTCTCTGTACTACATGTCCTCCTGTAACGTCCTCTCTGTACTACATGTCCTCCTGTACCGTCCTCTCTGTACTACATGGCCTCCTGTACTGTCCTCTCCCTGTACTACATGGCCTCCTGTACCGTCCTCTCTGTACTACATGGCCTCCTGTACTACACGGCCTCCTGTACCCTCCTCTCCCTGTACTACATGGCCTCCTGTACCCTCCTCTCCCTGTACTACATGGTCTCCTGTACCCTCCTCTCCCTGTTCTACATGGTCTCCTGTACCGTCCTCTCTGTACTACATGTCCTCCTGTACCGTCCTCTCTGTACTACATGGCCTCCTGTACCGTCCTCTCCCTGTACTACATGGCCTCCTGTACTACACAGCCTCCTGTACCCTCCTCTCCCTGTACTACATGTCCTCCTGTACCGTCCTCTCCCTGTACTACATGTCCTCCTGTACCGTCCTGTACTACATGTCCTCCTGTACCGTCCTCTCCCTGTACTACATGGCCTCCTGTACCGTCCTCTCCCTGTACTACATGGCCTCCTGTACCGTCCTCTCTGTACTACATGGCCTCCTGTACCGTCCTCTCCCTGTACTACATGTCCTCCTGTACCGTCCTCTCCCTGTACTACATGTCCTCCTGTACCCTCCTCTCCCTGTACTACATGTCCTCCTGTACCCTCCTCTCCCTGTACTACGTTCTCCTGTACCGTCCTCTCCCTGTACTACATGGCCTCCTGTACCGTCCTCTCTGTACTACATGGCCTCCTGTACCGTCCTCTCCCTGTACTACATGTCCTCCTGTACCCTCCTCTCCCTGTGCTACATGTCCTTTTTATGTCCCTGTTCTTGTGATTTCCAGGGGTCCCTGCAATCGGACCCCACTGATCAGCTTGTAACCCCTCGATCCTATGGACTGAAGTGGATAAAAAGCTGAGATTGGAAAACCCCTTTAACCCTTAGTGACCTGATCATCAGGCCGCACTCTCCTATTCTGGTGGATTCACATTGGTTGCTCAGTAACCCTGCGGGTGCCATGTCTGTAATGTCTTAGGTCTCCGTTCTCCTTACCACCAGAGCCCAGTAGGTTATGTAAATCAGGATTCTCAGAGATAAGCTGTTGATCTGTCCTCCACAATGCTTTATCCTACAGCCGTGTCATTTATATTATATAATGTGTTTTATGTATTTTTATCTCCAAATATTACTGCACCACCTGCTGGCTGTCTAATCTTACTGCATCTCAATGATATTGACATTATCTAACAGCACCACCTGCAGGCTGTCTAATCATACTGCATCTCAATGATATTGACATTATCTAACAGCACCACCTGCAGGCCGGCTTGTATTACTACATCGATAATATGCACAAATCATATGAAACAGCACCACCTACGGGCTATCTGCTGTTACTGCGTCTCAATTAAATGAAAACCCTCCATCCAAGGTGCCTCCAGCTGTTGCAAAACTACAACTCCCAGCATGCCCGGACAGCCAAAGGCTGTCCGGGCATACTGGGAGTTGTAGTTTTGCAACAGCTGGAGTTACCCTGGTTGGGAAGCACTGCTCTAGGAAGGTCCTTTTCCCCAACCATTGGACAGGACATAAGGAATAAATCACGATACATCCCGATGCATCTGGCGTGTCCCATTTCAGTACCCCTGAAGACGCCGAAGGTCCAGAGAAACATGATATACTGCATTATAAACTAACAGTATATAGCGTTCTTGTTTTAAAAAAAAAAAAAAAACAAGAGGCCGCATGCCTGGATCTGCTTTTATCCGTTTTACATGGACATCAGGGTAATAGGAGGTAAAGCTAGCCCTTTTTTGAGCTAATGCTAAGCCCCAAATTAGTAATAAGCGTCATCTATCCAACAGCGATTTGGGAAAAGAAAAAAAAAACACCACTGGTAAAAAAAAAAAATTTAAAATGTAAAAAAAAATTTTTGGAAAAAAAAAATGCCCCCGTTCCCCTCATTGGCCATTTTAATAATAAAGGTAAAAACCCCTCTGGTCATTGATGTAGTCTTCAAATTCGAAGAATTCGTCTGTATTTGGGAATCGGAAAGACAAAAAAAAAAAGAGAACAAAAGAAATGTTGGGTGCTTAGACAGTGCTAGAAGGCCGTGTTCTTACATTTGTACTATAATTGTATTGACTCGACCTCGTAAGGTTCATTCTTCTGGTGTTTGGCTAAAGCTTATGTATAGTTCGGCGAGGCCCGGGCCAATCGGCAGCAAATGGCCTATGGTATTCTACTGTGGCGTTCACACCCTGTTTCGTTGTATCGCTTTATTACCTGTGATAGGGAAATCTCTTCTGAACACGATCTTGTTTACTCTTTGCTTATTTTGATCTCTTCTTATTGTGACTCAGGCTTAGTATACGGTTAACCCTTGGTCTCCTGGTTTTGGTAGTCTGCAGTCCTCTTGGTTTTTGACTCCTCTAGTTTACCATTCTATATCTGTGTGTTAAAGGGGTACTCTGGTGATAAACATTTTCTTTTTAAATCAACTGGTACCAGAAAGTTAAACAGATTTGTAAATGACTTCTATTAAAAAATCTTTACCCTTCCAGTACTTTTTAGCAGCTGTATGCTACAGAGGAAATTCTTTTCTCTTTGAATTTTCATTAAAAAAAAAAAAAGGTTTCCACCAGAGTACCCCTTTAAAGTCTTGTCCACAGTGCTCTCTGCTGACACCTCTGTCTGTATCGGGAACTGTCCAGAGGAGGAGAAAATCCCCATTGTGAACCTATGCTGCTCTGGACAGTTCCTGACACGGACAGAGGTGTCAGCAGAGAGCACTGTGGACAAGACTTTAAAGGGGTACTCTGGTGGAAAACTTTTTTTTTTAATGAACTGGTGCCAGAAAGTTAAACAGATTTGTAAATTAGGAGAAAATAGATTACTCAGTCCTCAGCTTTACCACTCAAAAAAGTGTATGGTGGATGGAAAGAAATATGCTTCTAGACCAATTAATTATGTAATATATTTAATATAAAGCAATAAAAATCCTAAAAAGTCACAGCCGTAGGGCCCTACGAATGTGGATATAGATACAATTATTAATAATTATATTTATCACAAATATTGGATGAGCCCTGAAGAGTAGATATGATGCTCACATCCAATGAACCATATAGGTAAATGATATACCGTGTTATATATTTAGCAAATCGGGCCACACAAGCTAAGCCATATGCTCTTCACTGTATTTACTGTTTAATGTCACCCACTATCGATCGCGTGCCCCTGGCGAGCGCCATCGGTCAGTACCGCTGTGCCCGTCAGCGGTATTGTTTAATGTCATCCGCCAGCGCTATCGATTGAGTGCCCCCGGCGAGCGCCATTGGTCAGCGCTGCGACTAGCGGGACCCCTTTGCCCGCCAGCGCAGCTTCATGCCCGTTCTGCCCCTCATCCCTTGATAACTATCAGGGAACGAGGAACAGAATGGTGAGCATCCCGAGCGCCATCGGTCGAAGCTTCGGGTTATCACAGGGAGAGGAGATCCTCTCTCCCTGTGATAACCCAAGTGAGACTGCAGTGAGTAGCGATACAGTGACTATTAAATATGTCACTTGACACTCGCACACCCCCAGCCCCCACAGTTACCAATGGTTGGGGGCTGGTGTGCGAGTGTCAGCCTATAGAATGTAATGGAGGCGGAGCGCTCAAGCCGAGAACAGTGCTGAGTCTAACATTACATTCTATGGCAAATTGCAATCCACTGCAATGCACCGCCCTTCTTTCATCGGACCAGCTGACTGCCCGACACGTGACCATCCACCCGCTACGTCACACGCCGGGAGCTCGCGGTGGCGACTGCACTTGCCGGTGCTGCCGCCGTTCTTAGCTAGAGCAGGACATCCCAGACACCGGGACCAGCGCGGCGTGGGTGAGTGGCACTTCGGTGTCACTTTTGTAACTTCTTGGCGCTGCAGGTCACATTAGCCGGACTCCTAGCCTCCATGTGGGGTTTATGATTCTCCTCCCGCACAGAACTTTTTCAAACACTCAGTACTGAATTTTCTTTGCAGGATTGACTCTGCTACATATGACTGGTTTCTTTTTCTTCCATTTATTTACAGGATAATTTCCAGATTTTTTCCCAAGCCGGCACGTTACATTGTCAATATATGGTTACACTGTTACTATACTTTGCTTTGCTTGGTTATTGCTGCTGCATTTACATATTGCTGTTGTATCCCACTGCTGCCATATTTTTTATAGGGACACATCATTTAAAGGGGTACTCCGGTGAAAACCTTTTTTCTTTTAAATCAACTGGTGTCAGAAAGTTAAACATATTTGTAAATTACTTCTATTAAAAAATCTTAATCCTTCCAGTACTTATTAGCTGCTGAATGCTACAGAGGAAATCCCTTTATTTGTGGAACACTGATGACATCACGAGCACAGTGCTCTCTGCCGACATCTCTGTCCATTTTAGCAACCATGCATAGCAGATGTCTGCTAAGGGCAGCATGGTGGCTCAGTGGTTAGCACTGCTGCCTTGCAGTGCTGGGGACTTGGGTTCAAATCCCACTAAGGACAACAATAAATAAAGTGTTATTATTATTATAATAACGTCAGGAGAGAAAACTGTGCTCGTCATGTCATCAGAGAGCATTCCAAAAAGAAAAGAATTTCCTCTGTAGTATTCAGCAGCCAATAAGTACAGGAAGGATTAAGATTTTTTAATAGAAGTAATTTACAAATATGTTTAACTTTCTGCCACCAGTTGATTTAAAAGAAAAAAGGTTTACACCGGAGTACCCCTTTAACATCTGTATTGTTGCTCTATTGTTTTGCTAAATATATAACACGGTATATCATTTACCTATATGGTTCATTGGATGTGAGCATCATATCTACTCTCCAGGGCTCATCCAATATTTGTGATAAATATAATTATTAATAATTGTATCTATATCCACATTCGTAGGGCCCTACAGCTGTGACTTTTTAGGATTTTTATTGCTTTATATTAAATATATTACATAATTAATTGGTCCTGAAGCATATTTCTTTCCATCCACCATACACGGTTTTGAGTGGTAAAGCTGAGGACTGAGTAATCTATTTTCTCCTTTATTCTCATTAGGTTGTGAGAGTCTCTCTGTTAACCTCGCATATTATTCCTGTGAGCTGCACATACTCCATTATCCCAGATTTGTAAATTACTTATACAAATCTTAATCCTTCCAGTACTTATTAGCTACTGAATACTATAGAGGAAATTCTTTTCTTTTTGGAACACAGAGCTCTCTGCTGACATCACGAGCACAGTGCTCTCTGCTGACATCTCTGTCCATTTTAAGAACTGTCCAGAGCAGGAGAAAAATCCCCATAGAAAACATATGCTGCTCTGGACAGTTCTTAAAATGGACAGAGGTGTCAGCAGAGAGCACTGTGCTCGTGAGGGGACCGGCTCCAAGTTGTGGAACCGTCACTTAGGGCGATAAGTCAAGTAGGCAGAGATAATGGATCTGGGTGAGAGCAGGGTCGCACTGTTCCCTGCCCAACAAGACGTTACATTATCACAGGCCTAACTTACTTGCTCTGGTGCCATCAGTTTCGCTATGGGGTCTCTTCCTGCCATAGGGGACCAGATGCAAGGACTTTTCCTGCTAGCCGAGGATTTAGTGGGACCAGCAATAGACAACCCAGTCTATGACTAAGTTGGTCCAGGATTTGACTGAGAAGCCCCGTAATCAGGAGCTGTTTATTCATGGTTTGCCTGGAAGGATTCGGAAGTTAGAGGCGTCCCGTGCCAAATGCCGTCTACCCCGGTTTCTGTTCCTGTAGAACCCTGGGGATTATGATGTTCCTCTTGCAAGGGGGTCCCCAAGTCTGGGTGTCTGATGCCCCTGAATTATCCTCAGTGGATGCTTTATTCTGCTTTGGGTCTCTTATATGTTCAATCTGACAGGGCAGCTTTAGCAGAGTTACAGCTAAGGGGTCTGAGACAGGGTCGTAGCCCGTAGAAGAATATTGTACCGAATTTCGGAAATGGCGTGTGGCTTCTAAGTGGAAAGACTCTGACCTGATTTGACCGTTTAGGCTGGGTTTCACCGATTCTGTGAAAGGGGTACTCCACTGGCCACCGTTCGGAAATAAATGTTCCGAACGCTGTTTTCGCGTTGCGGTGGTCGGCCATTCCCTTCGGTACATCACGTCCATGCCCCTCAATGCAAGTCTATGGGAGGGGGCGGGGTGGCCACCACGCCTTCTCCAATGGACTTGCATTGAGGGTGCGTGGTCGTGACTTCACGAGGGGTGTGGCCGACCCCCACAGCGTGAAAACAGCGTTCGGAACATTTAGTTCCGAATGCTGGCCAGTGGAGTACCCCTTTAAGGACATGTTGGAAACCTACAACCCCTAACAATCCCCCCCCAAGCCACTGAACGCAGACAGGAATGGACTGTTACTCTCAGCTTGACTTAAAGGGGTACTCCGGTGGAAAAAATGTTTTTTTTTTTTTTTTTTTTTTTTTTTTTTAAATCAACTGGTGCCAGAAAGTTAAACAGATTTGTAAATTACTTCTGTTTAAAAATCTTAATCCTTCCAGTACTTCTCAGCTCTCGTATACTCCAGAGGAAGTTGTATTTCTTTCTGAAATCCTTTTCTGTCTGACCCCAGTGCTCTCTGCTGACCCCTCTGTCCATGTCAGGAAGTGTCCAGAGTACAAGCAAATCCCAATAGCAAATATTGCTGCTCTGGACAGTACCTGACATAGACAGAGGTGTCAGCAGAGAGCACTGTGGTCAGACTGAAGAGAACTCCAGAAAGAAATACAACTTCCTCTGCAGCATACAGCAGCTGATAAGTACTGGAAGGATTAAGATTTTTAAACAGAAGTAATTTACAAATCTGTTTAACTTAGTGGCATCAGTTGATTTAAAAAATATATTGTTTTCCACTGGAGTACCCCTTTAAGAGGCGCACAAGAGATTCTGTCTAGTCGATAATCTTTGCTTTTACTGTAGAGAATACTAATTTAATCAGATCCCGTGTCACGCATCTGCGTCCAAGTAGTCATAATGGAGACCACTTGGGCACACAGGTATGTCTTGCTTCACATCACTCTAAGCCTGTTAATGTTCCTCAGGGGGTATTAACTTATTGAACCGATTTTTACATCTGGGGGTGTTTAGGAGTCAAAAATGTAGATGTCGATTCTGTGACAGGTGATGAGGATTCTGGAAGACACCAATGATTGGTGTGATAATGAGGAGGAAGATACGGATGAGGACATTAAAGGCCTTTATCCTCTCAGGTTATTGGGGGGCCCTGGGGCCCCTCATAAAAGGGAGGAGGTACTGTAATGACTCAACCTGGCTCTGCTCGGATGGCCAAGATTGCACTATTCCCTGCCCAACGTAACGTTACAACAAACAAAAAATAATGCAGGTTAAAAATATTTTGTGGAAACACAGTCTAACTCTTACTCCTCCCCACACCTGGCTGTATCTTCAGCTCTCGTGCAGCCTCTAGTGACCATCAACTGATTCCCTAGAGGCCCCAGTACAAGGGGAAGATATAGACAGGAGCAGGCAGGGGTAAGAGTTCAGCCCCCAGAACATACAGTAAGTAGAGGTATATATAGAGATGGCTGTTACTGTATGGCCCCCAAAGGGTTAAGTGGTGATGTTGAGCAGCCGAGGGGGTGGGGGGTTAAGTAAGCAGCAATCTATATACATCGTTGTCCACTGTCTAGATTCCAGAAGAGTTGGGCAGGAGGAATATATTGTATGTCCTCTGCTCAGACAAAGCTGCTCCCAGCACTGTGTAGCCGCTGGCGTAGCTCAGAGCAGGGACACATGTCGTTAGGTATTTGGAGGAGACATGATTGGTAAATCTACGGTAAGTGACTGTATAACTGCCGGGGATAAACAACTTCGATGAAGTTTCATTTTGTTTCTTCCGGGAAGGATCCACCCTCTAAAGGAGGAGGAACATTTGTCTCAGCATTGAGGAAGCTATAGCTGTCCAGGTACCCAGAGCTGAGCACAACGTCCATGGGCCACAAACAAGGGCCCCAGGATCATGTCGGACCCCGCAGTCAGCACTTTCTTGACCAAGGTGCTGTGCTCACGTGGGGGGCGACTGCCCAGGAGTTTGCTGCCAATATTCCTGAAGCTTTCCACCGAGCAGATAGAGGAAATCCTACAGGATGAACCCGAAAAGTTCCCTCAGGCTGGAGAGATGGTCCTGGCCCAGAGCCCCATGAGGACCTGCGACAAATATCTGGAAAATATACAAGAGGAGGAATGCGACAAACTGCACCTGTGCCGAAACTACCTGCGGGGCAAGTGCTGGCCGAATATAAGGTGGGTAACCAGAGGGTAATGTACAGGAGGAGGAGGAGGTGACCAGGGAGTAATGTACAGGAGGAGGAGGAGGTGACCGGGGAGTAATGTACAGGAGGAGGAGGAGGAGGTGACCGGGGAGTAATGTACAGGAGGAGGTGACCGGGGAGTAATGTACAGGAGGAGGAGGAGGTGACCGGGGAGTAATGTACAGGAGGAGGAGGTGACCGGGGAGTAATGTACTGGAGGAGGATGAGGTGACCGGGGAGTAATGTACAGGAGGAGGAGGTGACCGGGGAGTAATGTACAGGAGGAGGAGGAGGTGACCGGGGAGTAATGTACAGGAGGAGGAGGAGGTGACCGGGGAGTAATGTACAGGAGGAGGAGGAGGTGACCGGGGAGTAATGTACAGGAGGAGGAGGAGGTGACCGGGGAGTAATGTACAGGAGGAGGAGGAGGTGACTGGGGAGTAATGTACAGGAGGAGGAGGAGGTGACCGGGGAGTAATGTACAGGAGGAGGAGGAGGTGACCGGGGAGTAATGTACAGGAGGAGGAGGAGGTGACCGGGGAGTAATGTACAGGAGGAGGAGGAGGTGACCGGGGAGTAATGTACAGGAGGAGGAGGAGGTGACCGGGGAGTAATGTACAGGAGGAGGAGGAGGTGACCGGGGAGTAATGTACAGGAGGAGGAGGTGACCGGGGAGTAATGTACAGGAGGAGGTGACCGGGGAGTAATGTACAGGAGGAGGTGACCGGGGAGTAATGTACAGGAGGAGGAGGTGACCGGGGAGTAATGTACAGGAGGAGGTGACCGGGGAGTAATGTACAGGAGGAGGAGGTGACCGGGGAGTAATGTACAGGAGGAGGTGACCGGGAGTAATGTACAGGGGGAGGAGGTGACCGGGGAGTAATGTACAGGAGGAGGAGGTGACCGGGAGTAATGTACAGGAGGAGGAGGTGACCGGGGAGTAATGTACAGGAGGAGGAGGAGGAGGAGGAGGTGACCAGGGAGTAATGTACAGGAAGAGGAGGAGGTGACCGGGGAGTAATGTACAGGAGGAGGAGGTGACCGGGGAGTAATGTACAGGAGGAGGAGGAGGTGACCGGGGAGTAATGTACAGGAGGAGGAGGAGGTGACCGGGGAGTAATGTACAGGAGGAGGAGGAGGTGACCGGGGAGTAATGTACAGGAGGAGGAGGAGGTGACCGGGGAGTAATGTACAGGAGGAGGAAGAGGTGACCGGGGAGTAATGTACAGGAGGAGGAGGTGACCGGGGAGTAATGTACAGGAGGAGGAGGAGGTGACCGGGGAGTAATGTACAGGAGGAGGAGGTGACCGGGGAGTAATGTACAGGAGGAGGAGGTGACCGGGGAGTAATATACAGGAGGAGGAGGTGACCGGGGAGTAATGTACAGGAGGAGGAGGTGACCGGGGAGTAATGTACAGGAGGAGGAGGAGGTGACCGGGGAGTAATGTACAGGACGAGGAGGTGACCGGGGAGTAATGTACAGGAGGAGGAGGTGACCGGGGAGTAATGTACAGGAGGAGGAGGTGACCGGGGAGTAATGTACAGGAGGAGGAGGTGACCGGGGAGTAATGTACAGGAGGAGGAGGTGACCGGGGAGTAATGTACAGAAGGAGGAGGAGGTGACCGGGGAGTAATGTACAGAAGGAGGAGGAGGTGACCGGGGAGTAATGTACAGGAGGAGGAGGTGACCGGGGAGTAATGTACAGGAGGAGGAGGAGGTGACCGGGGAGTAATGTACAGGAGGAGGAGGTGACCAGGGAGTAATGTACAGGAGGAGGAGGTGACCGGGAGTAATGTACAGGAGGAGGAGGAGGAGGTGACCGGGGAGTAATGTACAGGAGGAGGAGGTGACCGGGGAGTAATGTACAGGAGGAGGAGGTGACCGGGGAGTAATGTACAGGAGGAGGAGGAGGAGGTGACCGGGGAGTAATGTACAGGAAGAGGAGGAGGTGACCGGGGAGTAATGTACAGGAGGAGGAGGTGACCGGGGAGTAATGTACAGGAGGAGGAGGAGGTGACCGGGGAGTAATGTACAGGAGGAGGTGACCGGGGAGTAATGTACAGGAGGAGGAGGAGGAGGTGACCGGGGAGTAATGTACAGGAGGAGGAGGAGGTGACCGGGGAGTAATGTACAGGAGGAGGAGGTGACCGGGAGTAATGTACAGGAGGAGGAGGAGGTGACCGGGGAGTAATGTACAGGAGGAGGAGGAGGTGACCGGGGAGTAATGTACAGGAGGAGGAGGAGGTGACCGGGGAGTAATGTACAGGAGGAGGAGGTGACCGGGGAGTAATGTACAGGAGGAGGAGGTGACCGGGGAGTAATGTACAGGAGGAGGAGGTGACCGGGGAGTAATATACAGGAGGAGGAGGTGACCGGGGAGTAATGTACAGGAGGAGGAGGTGACCGGGGAGTAATGTACAGGAGGAGGAGGAGGTGACCGGGGAGTAATGTACAGGACGAGGAGGTGACCGGGGAGTAATGTACAGGAGGAGGAGGTGACCGGGGAGTAATGTACAGGAGGAGGAGGTGACCGGGGAGTAATGTACAGGAGGAGGAGGTGACCGGGGAGTAATGTACAGAAGGAGGAGGAGGTGACCGGGGAGTAATGTACAGAAGGAGGAGGAGGTGACCGGGGAGTAATGTACAGGAGGAGGAGGTGATCGGGGAGTAATGTACAGGAGGAGGAGGAGGTGACCGGGGAGTAATGTACAGGAGGAGGAGGTGACCAGGGAGTAATGTACAGGAGGAGGAGGTGACCGGGAGTAATGTACAGGAGGAGGAGGAGGAGGTGACCGGGGAGTAATGTACAGGAGGAGGAGGTGACCGGGGAGTAATGTACAGGAGGAGGAGGTGACCGGGGAGTAATGTACAGGAGGAGGAGGTGACTTGGGAGTAATGTACAGGAGGAGGAGGTGACCGGGAGTAATGTACAGGAGGAGGAGGAGGTGACCACGGAGTAATGTACAGGAGGAGGAGGAGGTGACCACGGAGTAATGTACAGGACGAGGAGGTGACCGGGGCGTAATGTACAGGAGGAGGAGGTGACCGGGGAGTAATGTACAGGAGGAGGAGGTGACCGGGGAGTAATGTACAGGAGGAGGAGGTGACCGGGAGTAATGTACAGGAGGAGGAGGTGACCGGGAGTAATGTACAGGAGGAGGAGGTGACCGGGAGTAATGTACAGGAGGAGGAGGTGACCGGGGAGTAATGTACAGGAGGAGGAGGTGACCGGGGAGTAATGTACAGGAGGAGGAGGTGACCGGGAGTAATGTACAGGAGGAGGAGGTGACCGGGGAGTAATGTACAGGAGGAGGAGGAGGTGACCAGGGAGTAATGTACAGGAGGAGGAGGTGACCAAGGAGTAATGTACAGGAGGAGGAGGTGACCGGGGAGTAATGTACAGGAGGAGGTGACGGGGGAGTAATGTACAGGAGGAGGAGGAGGTGACCGGGGAGTAATGTACAGGAGGAGGAGGTGGTGACCGGGGAGTAATGTACAGGAGGAGGAGGAGGTGACCGGAGAGTAATGTACAGGAGGAGGAGGAGGTGACCGGGGAGTAAGGAGGAGGAGGTGACCGGGGAGTATTGTACAGGAGGAGGTGACCGGGGAGTAAGGAGGAGGAGGTGACCGGGGAGTAATGTACAGGAGGAGAAGGTGACCAGGGAGTAAAGTACAGGAGGAGAAGGTGACCGGGGAGTAATGTACAGAAGGAGGAGGTGACCGGGGAGTAATGTACAGGAGGAGGAGGTGGTGACCGGGGAGTAATGTACAGGAGGAGGTGACCGGGGAGTAATGTACAGGAGGAGGAGGTGACCGGGGAGTAATGTACAGGAGGAGGAGGTGACCGGGGAGTAATGTACAGGAGGAGGAGGTGACTAGGGAGTAATGTACAGGAGGAGGAGGTGACCAGGGAGTAATGTACAGGAGGAGGAGGAGGTGACCGGGGAGTAATGTACAGGAGGAGGAGGAGGTGACCGGGGAGTAATGTATAGGAGGAGGAGGAGGTGACCGGGGAGTAATGTACAGGAGGAGGAGGTGACCGGGGAGTAATGTACAGGAGGAAGAGGTGACCGGGGAGTAATGTACAGGAGGAGGAGGAGGTGACCGGGGAGTAATGTACAGGAGGAGGAGGAGGTGACCGGGAGTAATGTACAGGAGGAGGAGGAGGTGACCGGGAGTAATGTACAGGAGGAGGAGGTGACCGGGGAGTAATGTACTGGAAGAGGAGGAGGTGACCGGGAGTAATGTACAGGAGGAGGAGGAGGTGACCGGGAGTAATGTACAGGAGGAGGAGGTGACCGGGGAGTAATGTACTGGAGGAGGAGGAGGTGACCGGGGAGTAATGTACAGGAGGAGGAGGTGGTGACCAGGGAGTAATGTACAGGAGGAGGTGACCGGAGAGTAATGTACAGGAGGAGGAGGTGATCGGGGAGTAATGTACAGGAGGAGGAGGAGGTGACCGGGGAGTAATGTCCAGGAGGAGGTGACCGGGGAGTAATGTACAGGAGGAGAAGGTGACCAGGGAGTAAAGTACAGGAGGAGGAGGAGGTGACCGGGGAGTAATGTACAGGAGGAGGAGGTGACCGGGGAGTAATGTACAGGAGGAGGAGGTGACCGGGGAGTAATGTACAGGAGGAGGAGGAGGTGACCGGGGAGTAATGTACAGGAGGAGGAGGTGACCGGGGAGTAAAGTACAGGAGGAGGAGGAGGTGACGAGGGAGTAATGTACAGGAGGAGGAGGAGGTGACCGGGGAGTAATGTACAGGAGGAGGAGGAGGTGACCGGGGAGTAATGTACAGGAGGAGGAGGAGGTGACCGGGGAGTAATGTACAGGAGGAGGAGGAGGTGACCGGTCAGTAATGTACAGGAGGAGGAGGAGGTGATCGGGGAGTAATGTACAGGAGGAGGAGGAGGTGACCGGGGAGTAATGTACAGGAGGAGGAGGAGGTGACCGGGGAGTAATGTACAGGAGGAGGAGGTGACCGGGGAGTAATGTACAGGAGGAGGATGAGGTGACTGGGGAGTAATGTACAGGAGGAGGAGGAGGTGACCGGGGAGTAATGTACAGGAGGAGGAGGAGGTGACCGGGGAGTAATGTACAGGAGGAGGAGGAGGTGACCGGGGAGTAATGTACAGGAGGAGGAGGAGGTGACCGGGGAGTAATGTACAGGAGGAGGAGGAGGTGACCGGGGAGTAATGTACAGGAGGAGGAGGAGGTGACCGGGGAGTAATGTACAGGAGGAGGAGGAGGTGACCGGGGAGTAATGTACAGGAGGAGGAGGAGGTGACCGGGGAGTAATGTACAGGAGGAGGAGGAGGTGACCGGGGAGTAATCTACAGGAGGAGGAGGTGACCGGGGAGTAATGTACAGGAGGAGGAGGTGACCGGGGAGTAATGTACAGGAGGAGGAGGAGGTGACCGGGGAGTAATGTACAGGAGGAGGAGGTGACCGGGGAGTAATGTACAGGAGGAGGAGGAGGTGACCGGGGAGTAATGTACAGGAGGAGGAGGAGGTGACCGGGGAGTAATGTACAGGAGGAGGAGGAGGTGACCGGGGAGTAATGTACAGGAGGAGGAGGTGACCGGGGAGTAATGTACAGGAGGAGGAGGAGGTGACCGGGGAGTAATGTAGAGGAGGAGGAGGTGACCGGGGAGTAATGTAGAGGAGGAGGAGGTGACCGGGGAGTAATGTACAGGAGGAGGAGGAGGTGACCGGGGAGTAATGTACAGGAGGAGGAGGAGGTGACCGGGGAGTAATGTACAGGAGGAGGAGGAGGTGACCGGGGAGTAATGTACAGGAGGAGGAGGTGACCGGGGAGTAATGTACAGGAGGAGGTGACCGGGGAGTAATGTACAGGAGGAGGAGGAGGTGACCGGGGAGTAATGTACAGGAGGAGGTGACCGGGGAGTGATGTACAGGAGGAGGAGGAGGTGACCGGGGAGTGATGTACAGGAGGAGGTGACCGGGGAGTAATGTACAGGAGGAGGTGACCGGGGAGTAATGTACAGGAGGAGGTGACCGGGGAGTAATGTACACTCCTTTGGCATCTTCCTAGTGCACAGTTTTGTGGTTTAGTTTTGTTGCACCTTAAAGGGGTACTCCAGGCCAAAACTTATTTTTATATATCAACTGGCTCTGGAAAGTTAAACAGATTTGTAAATTACTTTGATAAAAAAATCCTAATCCTTCCAATAATTATCAGCTTCTGAAGTTGAGTTGTTGTTTTCTGTCTAACTGCTCTCTGATGACTCACGTCCCGGGAGCTGTGCAGTTCCTATGGGGATATTCTCCCATCATGCACAGCTCCCGGGATGTGACATCATCATTGAGCAGTTAGACAGAAAACTTCAGAAGCTAATAACTATTGGAAGGATTAAGATTTTTTAATAGAAGTAATTTACAAATCTGTTTAACTTTCCGGAGCCAGTTGATATATAAAAAAAAAGTTTTTGCCTGGAATACCCCTTTAAGTTATTTAGGTGGTGACTTCCTTTAGCTGAAATTGTCCTATTCAGTGAATTAGCATCTTAATAGACAGTATCAAACAAGATAGGATTAGATACGGCAAATCAGCAGATAGTATCACACCTGGTAGTTTTAAATACCCCAGTTCAGCAGACTGTATCACGTGTTTCTTCTGTTTCAGGCCCCAGTGCCCGTTCTCCCATGATATTTTATCAGATTAGAACCAGAAGGTCTTGAAGGCCAATGAGATCAGTGGACTGAATGAGGATGAGATAAAGGTTCTCCTGCTCCAGAACGACAACCAACTGCTGCCGGGGGTAAGAACAGGACAACGGGGCAAATAATGTACAGATGTATAGGAAGAAAACTACTATAATACTGCCCCCTATATACAAGAATATATCTACTATAATACTGCTCCTATATACAAGAATATATCTACTATAATACTGCTCCTATATACAAGAATATAACTACTATAATACTGCCCCTATATACAAGAATATATCTACTATAATACTGGTCCTATATACAAGAATATAACTACTATAATACTGCCCCTATATACAAGAATATAACTACTATAATACTGCTCCTATATACAAGAATATAACTACTATAATACTGCTCCTATATACAAGAATATATCTACTATAATACTGCTCCTATATACAAGAATATAACTACTATAATACTGCTCCTATATACAAGAATATAACTACTATAATACTGCTCCTATATACAAGAATATAACTACTATAATACTGCTCCTATATATACAAGAATATAACTACTATAATACTGCTCCTATATACAAGAATATAACTACTATAATACTGCTCCTATATACAAGAAAATAACTACTATAATACTGCTCCTATATACAAGAATATATCTACTATAATACTGCTCCTATATACAAGAATATAACTACTATAATACTGCTCCTATATACAAGAATATAACTACTATAATACTGCTCCTATATACAAGAATATAACTACTATAATACTGCTCCTATATACAAGAATATATCTACTATAATACTGCCTCCTATATACAAGAATATAACTACTATAATACTGCTCCTATATACAAGACTATAACTGCTATAATACTGCTCCTATATACAAGAATATATCTACTATAATACTGCCTCCTTTATACAAGAATATAACTACTATAATACTGCTCCTATATACAAGAATATAACTACTATAATACTGCCTCCTTTATACAAGAATATAACTACTATAATACTGCTCCTATATACAAGAATATAACTACTATAATACTGCTCCTATATACAAGAATATAACTACTATAATACTGCTCCTATATACAAGAATATAACTACTATAATACTGCTCCTATATACAAGAATATATCTACTATAATACTCCTCCTATATACAAGAATATAACTACTATAATACTGCCCCCTATATGCAAGAATATATCTACTATAATACTGCTCCTATATACAAGAATATAACTACTATAATACTGCTCCTATATACAAGAATATAACTACTATAATACTGCTCCTATATACAAGAATATAACTACTATATTACTGCTCTTATATACAAGAATATAACTACTATAATACTGCTCTTATATACAAGAATATAACTACTATAATACTGCTCCTATATACAAGAATATAACTACTATAATACTGCCCCTATATACAAGAATATAACTACTATAATACTGCTCCTATATACAAGAATATAACTACTATAATACTGCCCCTATATACAAGAATATAACTACTATAATACTGCCTCCTTTATACAAGAATATAACTACTATAATACTGCTCCTATATACAAGAATATAACTACTATAATACTGCTCCTATATACAAGAATATAACTACTATAATACTGCTCATATATACAAGAATATAACTACTATAATACTGCTCCTATATACAAGAATATATCTACTATAATACTCCTCCTATATACAAGAATATAACTACTATAATACTGCCCCCTATATGCAAGAATATATCTACTATAATACTGCTCCTATATACAAGAATATAACTACTATAATACTGCTCCTATATACAAGAATATAACTACTATAATACTGCTCCTATATACAAGAATATAACTACTATATTACTGCTCTTATATACAAGAATATAACTACTATAATACTGCTCTTATATACAAGAATATAACTACTATAATACTGCTCCTATATACAATAATATAACTACTATAATACTGCTTTTATATACAATAATATAACTGCTATAATACTGCCCCTATATACAAGAATATAACTACTAAAATACTGCTCCTATATACAAGAATATAACTACTATAATACTGCTCCTATATACAAGAATATAACTACTATAATACTGCCCCTATATACAAGAATATAACTACTATAATACTGCTCCTATATACAAGAATATAACTACTATAATACTGCCCCTATATACAAGAATATAAC
This sequence comes from Hyla sarda, assembly GCF_029499605.1. NCBI lineage: Eukaryota > Metazoa > Chordata > Amphibia > Anura > Hylidae > Hyla > Hyla sarda. Next base: position 418,571,315 of record NC_079192.1, read on the forward strand.
TGCTATAATACTGCTCCTATATACAAGAATATAACTACTATAATACTGCCCCTATATACAAGAATATAACTACTATAATACTGCCCCTATATACAAGAATATAACTACTATAATACTGCTCCTATATACAAGAATATAACTACTATAATACTGCTCCTATATACAAGAATATAACTACTATAATACTGCCCCCTATATATAAGAATATAACTACTATAATACTGCTCCTATATACAAAAATATAACTACTATAATACTGCTCCTATATACAAGAATATAACTACTATAATACTGCTCCTATATACAAGAATATAACTACTATAATACTGCTCCTATATACAAGAATATAACTACTATAATACTGCCCCCTATATACAAGAATATAACTACTATAATACTGCTCCTATATACATGAATATAACTACTATAATACTGCTCCTATATACAAGAATATAACTACTATAATACTGCTCCTATATACAAGAATATAACTACTATAATACTGCCCCCTATATACAAGAATATAACTACTATAATACTGCTCCTATATACAAGAATATAACTACTATAATACTGCCCCCTATATACAAGAATATAACTACTATAATACTGCCCCCTATATACAATGTCACGATTCGGCTTACCGGTTGTGGATCCACTGTGTCAGCGAGGGATTGGCGTGGACCGTGCCGGTGGACCGGTTCTAAGAGGCTACTGGTATTCACCAGAGCCCGCCGCAAAGCGGGATGGACTTGCTGCAGCGGTAGCAACCAGGTCGTATCCACTAGCAACGGCTCAACCTCGCTGACTGCTGAGAAGGCGTGGGACAGAAGGACTAGGCAGAGGCAAGGTCAGACGTAGCAGAAGGTCGGGGCAGGCGGCAAGGTTCGTAGTCAATATGGATAGCAGTAGATCAGGTAACACAGGCTTGGACAACACTAAACGCTTTCACTGGTACAAGGCAACAAGATCCGGCAAGGGAGTGCAGGGGAAGTGATGTGATATAGCCAGGGAGCAGGTGGAAGCTAATCAGGCTAATTGGGCCAGGCACCAATCATTGGTGCACTGGCCCTTTAAGTCTCAGAGAGCTGGCGCGCGCGCACCCTAGAGAGCGGAGCCGCGCGCGCCAGCACATGACAGCCGGGGACCGGGACGGGTAAGTGACTTGGGATGCGATTCGCGAGCGGGCGCGTCCCGCTATGCGAATCGCATCCCCGCCGGCAATGTCAGTGCAGCGCTCCCGGTCAGCGGGTCTGACCGGGGCGCTGCAGGGAGAGAGACGCCGTGAGCGCTCCGGGAAGGAGCAGGGACGCGGAGCGCTCGGCGTAACAGTACCCCCCCCCTTAGGTCTCCCCCTTTTTTTGTCCGGCAACTGCTTTACCTGGGAAGAGGACACCGGGAGTGAATGTAGGGTTTCCTCAAAGGCAGGCCGTACAGCAGGAGTGGGAATGGGGAGGGCAGAGGGTGAAGCTTGGCACGGGGCAGGGTGTCACCAGGACGGGGGCCATGAGGAGGCAAGGCACAGTCCAGATAAGCCTTGGGGGGACCAGGTGTAGGAGGAGGCACTGAGGCTTGCCTGACGGGACTGGGAGGGGGGGAGAGGCATTTCTTGTGGCAAGCAGAGTCCCAGTTCTTGATCTCCCCGGTGGTCCAGTCAAGGGTGGGAGAATGATGCTGGAGCCATGGCAGACCGAGGAGGACCTCAGAGGTGCAGTTGGGAAGGACGAAAAATTAAATCATTTCGTGATGGGGTCCAATGCACATTAAGAGGGGTTTTGTGCGGTAACGCACGGTGCAATCCAATCTAACTCCGTTGACCGCGGAAATGTAGAGCGGCTTGACGAGACGGGTCACCGGGATGCAGAATTTATTCACCAAAGAATCCAGAATAAAATTCCCAGAGGCACCAGAGTCCAAGCAGGCCACGGCAGAGAGGGAGGAGTTGGCAGAAGGAGAAATCCGCACGGGCACCGTGAGACGTGGAGAAGCAGACTTCGAACCAAGAGACGCCACACCCACGTGAGCTGGGTGCGTGCGTGCGTTTCCTAGACGTGGAGGACGAATAGGGCAATCTACCAAGAAATGCTCGGTACTGGCACAGTACAGACAAAGATTTTCTTCCCTACGGCGATTTCTCTCTTCCTGGGTCAGGCGAGACCGATCCACTTGCATGGCCTCCTCGGCGGGAGGCCCAGGCGTAGATTGCAGTGGATACTGTGGGAGAGGTGCCCAGAGATCAAGGTCTTTTTCCTGGCGGAGCTCCTGATGTCTCTCAGAAAAACGCATGTCAATGCGGGTGGCCAAATGGATAAGTTCTTGCAGGTTGGCAGGAATCTCTCGTGCGGCCAGCACATCCTTGATGTTACTGGATAGGCCTTTTTTAAAGGTCGCGCCGAGAGCCTCGTTATTCCAAGATAATTCGGAAGCGAGAGTACGAAATTGGATGGCGCACTCGCCTACTGAAGAATTACCCTGGACCAGGTTCAGCAGGGCAGTCTCGGCAGAAGAAGCTCGGGCAGGTTCCTCGAAGACACTACGGACCTCAGCGAAGAAGGACTGGACTGTGGCTGTGGCAGGATCATTGCGGTCCCAGAGCGGTGTGGCCCAAGACAAGGCCTTTCCTGAAAGAAGGCTCACTACGAACGCCACCTTAGACCGTTCTGTAGGAAACAAGTCCGACAACATCTCCATATGCAGGGAACATTGAGACAAAAATCCACGGCAGAGTCTAGAGTCCTCATCAAATTTGTCCGGCAGGGACAAGCGGAGGCTAGGAGCAGCCACTCGCTGCGGAGGAGGTGCAGGATCTGGCGAAGGAGATGGTTGCTGCTGTAGCAGAGGCAGAAGTTGCTGTAACGTGGCGGTCAACTGCGACAGCTGCTGTCCTTGTTGGGCAATTTGCTGCGATTGCTGAGCGACCACCGTAGTAAGGTCAGCGAGACTTGGCAGCGGCACCTCAGCGGGATCCATGGCCGGATCTACTGTCACGATTCGGCTTACCGGTTGTGGATCCACTGTGTCAGCGAGGCATTGGCGTGGACCGTGCGGGTGGACCGGTTCTAAGTGGCTACTGGTGTTCACCAGAGCCCGCCGCAAAGCGGGATGGTCTTGCTGCGGCGGTAGCAACCAGGTCGCATCCACTAGCAACGGCTCAACCTCGCTGACTGCTGAGAAGGCGTGGGACAGAAGGACTAGGCAGAGGTAAGGTCAGACGTAGCAGAAGGTCGGGGCAGGCGGCAAGGTTCGTAGTCAAAATGGATAGCAGGAGTTCAGGTAACACAGGCTTGGACAACACTAAACGCTTTCACTGGCACAAGGCAACAAGATCCGGCAAGGGAGTGCAGGGGAAGTGATGTGATATAGCCAGGGAGCAGGTGGAAGCTAATCAGGCTAATTGGGCCAGGCACCAATCATTGGTGCACTGGCCCTTTAAGTCTCAGAGAGCTGGCGCGCGCGCGCCCTAGAGAGCGGAGCCGCGCGCGCCAGCACATGACAGCCGGGGACTGGGACGTGTAAGTGACTCGGGATGCGATTCGCAAACGGGCGCGTCCCACTATGCGAATCGCATCCCCACCGGCAATGTCAGTGCAGCGCTCCCGGTCAGCGGGTCTGACCGGGGCGCTGCAGGGAGAGAGACGCCGCGAGCGGTCCGGGGAGGAGCAGGGACCCGGAGCGCTTGGCGTAACAGTACCCCCCCCCCCCCCCTTAGGTCTCCCCCTCTTTTTGTCCGGTTGTTGCTTCACATGGGACGAGGACACTGGGAGCGATTGTAGAGTTTTCTTCTGGAAGACAGAGAAGTCCTGGGTATACTCATCAACGGCAGGCAGTTCAGAAGGAGTGGGAATGGGGAGGGGGGCAGAGGGTGAAGCTTGGCACGGGGCAGAGTGTTACCAGGACGGGAGCTATGAGGAGGCACGGCATAGTTCTGATAGGCCTTGGGGAGACCAGGTATAGGAGGAGACACTGAGTTTCGACTGATGGGACTGATGGGCATTTTTTGTGGCAAGAAGCACCCCAGCTCTTGATCTCCCAGGTGGTCCAGTCAAGGGTAGGAGAGTGGCGTTGGAGCCATGGCAGACCGAGGAGGACTTCAGAGGTGCAGTTGGGCAAAACAAAATGTTAAATTTTTTCGTGATGCAGACCAATGCTCATGAGCAGGGGTTCTGTGCGATAACGCACAGTGCAGTCCAATTTTACTCCGTTGACCGAGGAAATGTAGAGCGGCTTGGCGAGACGGGTCACAGGGATGTTGAACTTATTAACAAAAGAGGCCAAAATGAAATTTCCCGCAGAACCAGAGTCCAAGAAGGTCACAGCTGAGAAGGAGGAGTTGGCAGAAGGAGAAATCCGCACGGGCACAGTGAGACGTGGAGAAGCAGACTTCGTACCAAGAGACGCCACTCCCACGTGAGCTGGGTGCGTGCGTTTCCCAGACGTGGAGGACGAATAGGGCAATCCATTAGGAAATGTTCGGTGCTAGTGCAGTACAGATATAAATTTTTATCCCTGCGGCGAGTTCTCTCTTCATGGGTCAGGCGAGACCGATCCACTTGCATAGCCTCCTCGGCAGGAGGCACAGGGGTAGTTTGCAAAGGATATTGGGAGAGATGTGCCCAGAGATCAAGGTCTTTTTCCTGGCGGAGCTCCTGGTGTTTTTCAGAAAAACGCATGTCAATGCGGATGGCCAAATGGATAAGTTCATGCAGGTTGGCAGGAATTTCTCGTGCGGCCAGCAAATCCTTGATGTTACTGGATAGGCCTTTTTTAAAGGTCGCGCAGAGAGCCTCGTTGTTCCAAGATAATTCAGAGGCGAGAGTACGAAATTGGATGGCGTATTCGCCTATAGAAGAATTTCCCTGGACCAGGTTCAGCAAAGCAGTTTCGGCAGAAGAAGCTCGGGCTGGTTCCTCAAAGACACTATGAACCTCAGCGAAGGACTGTACAGTGGCAGTGACAGGATCATTGCGGTCCCAGATCGGTGTGGCCCATGACAGGGCCTTCCCAGACAGGAGACTAACCACGAATGCCACCTTCGACCGTTCTGTAGGAAATTGGTCCGACAACATCTCCAAATGTAGGGAACATTGAGACAGGAAACCACGGCACAGTCTAGAGTCCCCATCATATTTGTCCGGCAGGGACAAGCGGAGGTTAGGAGTGGCCACTCGCTGCGGAGGAGGTGCAGGAGCCGGCGGAGGAGATGGTTGCTGCTGTAGCTGTGACTGAAGTTGCTGTAGCATGGCGGTCAACTGCGACAGCTGGTGACCTTGTTGGGCAATTTGCTGCGATTGCTGGGCGACCACCGTGGATATGTCAGCGAGACTTGGCAGCGGCACCTCAGCGGGATCCATGGCCGGATCTACTGTTAGGATTCGGCAGGCTGGATGTGGATACTCTGTGTCAGCGAGGGATTGGCGTGGACCGTGTTGGTGGACAGGTTCTAGGTTGCTACTGGTCTTCACCAGAGCCCGCCGCAAAGCGGGATGGTCTTGCTGCGGCGATAGCAACCAGGTCGTATCCACCGGCAACGGCTCAACCTTGCTGACTGCTGAGAAGGCGTGGGACAGAAGGACTAGGCAGAGGCAAGGTCAGACGTAGCAGAAGGTCGGGGCAGGCTGCAAGGTTCGTAGTCAATGGAGATAGAAAGAGGTCAGGAACACAGTTATGGCAAACACAATAAACGCTTTCTCAAGGCACAATGGCAACAAGATCCGGCAGGGAAGGGGAAGTGAGGTTATATAGACAGGTGCACAGGTGGAAGCTAATCAGACTGATTGGGCCAGGCACCAATCATTGGTGCACTGGCCCTTTAAATCTTAGAGAGCTGGCGCTCGCGCGCCCTAAGGAGCGGAGCCGCGCGCGCCAGGATGTGACAGCCGGGGACCGGGACAGGTGAGTGACTTGGGATGCGATTCGCGAGCGGGCGCGTCCCGCTATGCGAATCGCATCCCCGCCGGCAGTGTCAGTGCAGTGCTCCCGGTCAGCGGGTCTGACCGGGGCGCTGCAGAGAGAGGAACGCCGCGAGCGCTCTGGGGAGGAGCAGGGACCTGGAGCGCTCGGCGTAACACACTATGCACTACACACAGCGCTAATGTATCGCACCACACTGTGCGCCTAAACAGCCGAAATGCTCTGGGCTTATGTGTGATACACAAGCTGTGAGCCTATGTACCATATGAAGGCTAAAGCATCTGAACCGTATGACAGCTATGTGCGTATTTGCATTATGAATGCTATAAGCGGGAGTACAGTATCAATGCTATGAGCGTGCGTGTAGCATGAATGATCTGCAATGTAGATGCTAAGAACATGTACCGTATGAACTCTGAGCGTATGTGCAGAAAATCTACGAGAGTATGTGCCGTATGAAACTGAGACCGTACAATGCTACGAGCGTACATGCAGTATAATGCTACGAGCGTACATGCAGTATAATGCTACGAGCGTACATGCAGTATAATGTTATGAGTGTATGTGCTGTATGACTGCTATGGGCATAAGTGTCACAAGAACGTTATGGGAAATCTGCTATGAGCATACGTGCAGAACTGCTGCGAGTATGCGTGCGATATAAATGCTGTGAGCGTGTATGCAGCATGACTGTTCTAACGTAGTGCCATTAACCAACTATGAGCTCGTATGCCGTATAAATGCTGAGCAATGTACAGCCTTCATTCTATGAACATACATGCCGTAAATCAGTGAGTGTGCGTGCAGTATAAATGCTATGTACGTGCATGTGGTATAATACTATGAGCTTGAGTGTGGTATTAATGGTATGAGCGTGAGTGCAATATTACCGCTATGAGCAATCATGCCGTATTGATGCCATGGGCATGCATGCAGTATGACCGCCGTGAGAGCGGGAGCAATATAATGCCATGAGCATGCCAGCAGTCTAATGCTATGTATGTGTGCAGTATGCATGCTATAAGCATGCATGCAGATTTAACTACTGAGCCTGCATGCGGAATGAATATTATGAGCATGTATGCAGTATGAATTCTACGGGTGTACATGCAGTATAAGAGCTATGAGCGAGTGTGCAGTGTGAATACTATGGTTGTACGTGCCGTGTACGCTGAGTAAGTGTAATATCACTGACGTATAACTGCTATGAGCTTAAGTGCAATATGATTGTACCTAGGTGCAGCATCACTGGTTTAATGCAATGAAAAAGGCTACAAGCTTACATGCAGTGTAAATGCTATGAGCATATGTGCAGTATGAATGCATGACAGTATATGCAGTATAAGTGCAATGATCGTGAGTGCGGTATGCATGACTGTATGTGCAGTATAAACACTATGATCGTAAGTACAGCCTGAACTGCATGACCGTATGCAGTATAAACACTATGACCGTAAGTGCCGTATCAATGCGAAACCGTGTGTGCGGTATAACTGCTGTGAGCGTGAGAGCAGTATAAATGCATGACTATATGTGCGGTATAATGCCATGAGCATGAGAGCAGTGTATATGCCTGACCGTATGTGCTGTGGAAATGCTATCAGAGTTGGCAGTATGAATGCCTAAGCATACGTGCGGTATGAATACATGACTGTATGTGCAGTATCACTGCTATGAGCGAGAGTGCAACTGCCTGACCGTATGTACAGTGTAAATGCTACACGCGTAAGAACAATATTAAATACATGACTGTGAGCGGTATAAACGCTATGAGCGTGAGTGCAGTATAAATGCCTGACGTATGTGGAGTGTAAATGCTATGAGCGAGAGTGCAGTATGACTGCTATGAGTGTTTGTGCAGTATAAATGCGTGACCGTATGTGGAGTATACATGCTATGCGCGTGAGTGCAGTATAAATGCTGTGAGCTTGAGTACCGTAAGCATGCATGACTGAGTATCATAATGCATGAGCTTACGTGCAGTGTAAATGTAAGAATATCCAAACGGTATAATACGGTGAATGTACGCGCAGCGTTAATGTTATGAGCATACCTGCTAACAGAAGTTAACCATACAATCCATCCGTAACACAACAGTACTTGTCAATGGTGCAATATGTTTGGCAATTGACAAAATGGTTGCGTGTCCCTGTTACATTTACGTTCAGTGATTCCTGAAGGGAATTATTGTATGACACATAATGATGAGCCCAATGATTTCAAAAGCCAGCCTGAGCGACTCCCGCTGGTGGTCCCGTGACCCAGAGCGCACCCGGCCCGGCCACCAGCACAGCGGACACCTACTGCAGCCATCGCCGCAGTCTGACCCGTGCTCCCTTCACCTGTTTCCGGGACCCCCGAACACTGACCGCCGAAATGGCAAACCTGTGCCAGTAGCTGACAGGAACATGTGACAGAACCGGACGGTATCGCTGCAGGCAGCCAACCCGCAACTCCTGTCTCACTTACCCCCTACCGTGACAGTCCCTTCCCTGCTAGTACCACTGTCACCCCCTGACTACCGGCCGCAACAGGCCCAGCAGTCAGGCCCCCATCCTGGCGTGAGGCCGATCTTCTGCCCCGAGGTAGCCGGCGGGGCTGCCCCAAATACCTGACCATACTTGCATGATACTCCCGACTGGGAGGCTCCGGGAGAGTGCGGGCCCTGGAGCTTGCTAATGGCTGGAACGTCAAATGCCTGCCCGCACACGGCTGCAGAAACCAGCTGACGTCGCCAAATCCCGACACGCCCCTACCTGTATTCAGGGGGCGTTATATACCCCACGCCCCTCCCACAAATACAGCCTTAACAGGCTTACACATATGCAAGGATATAACTACTATAATACTGCTCCTATATACAAGAATATAACTACTATAATACTGTCTCCTATATACAAGAATATAACTACTATAATACTGCTCCTATATACAAGAATATAACTACTATAATACTGCCTCCTATATACAAGAATATATCTACTATAATACTGCCTCCTATATACAAGAATATAACTACTATAATACTGCTCCTATATACAAGAATATAACTACTATAATACTGCCTCCTTTATACAAGAATATAACTACTATAATACTGCCCCCTATATACAAGAATATAACTACTATAATACTGCCCCCTATATATAAGAATATAACTACTATAATACTGCCCCCTATATATATAAGAATATAACTACTATAATACTGCCTCCTATATACAAGAATATAACTACTATAATACTGCCTCCTATATACAAGAATATATCTACTATAATACTGCCTCCTATATACAAGAATATAACTACTATAATACTGCTCCTATATACAAGAATATAACTACTATAATACTGCCTCCTATATACAAGAATATAACTACTATAATACTGCCCCCTATATACAAGAATATAACTACTATAATACTGCCCCCTATATATAAGAATATAACTACTATAATACTGCCCCCTATATATATAAGAATATAACTACTATAATACTGCCTCCTATATACAAGAATATAACTACTATAATACTGCCTCCTATATACAAGAATATAACTACTATAATACTGCCTCCTATATACAAGAATATAACTACTATAATACTGCCCCTATATATACAAGAATATAACTACTATAATACTGCCCCCTATATACAAGAATATAACTACTATAATACTGCCCCCTATATATAAGAATATAACTACTATAATACTGCCCCCTATATATAAGAATATAACTACTATAATACTGCCCCCTATATATATAAGAATATAACTACTATAATACTGCCTCCTATATACAAGAATATAACTACTATAATACTGCCTCCTATATACAAGAATATAACTACTATAATACTGCCTCCTATATACAAGAATATAACTACTATAATACTGCCTCCTATATACAAGAATATAACTACTATAATACTGCCTCCTATATACAAGAATATAACTACTATAATACTGCCTCCTATATACAAGAATATAACTACTATAATACTGCCCCTATATATACAAGAATATAACTACTATAATACTGCCCCTATATATACAAGAATATAACTACTATAATACTGCCCCTATATATACAAGAATATAACTACTATAATACTGCCCCTATATATACAAGAATATAACTACTATAATACTGCTCCTATATGCAAGAATATAACTACTATAATACTGCTCCTATATGCAAGAATATAACTACTATAATACTGCTCCTATATACAAGAATATAACTACTACAATACTGCTCCCAATATACAAGAATATAACTACTATAATACTGCCCCTATATATACAAGAATATAACTACTATAATACTGCCCCTATATATACAAGAATATAACTACTATAATACTGCTCCTATATGCAAGAATATAACTACTATAATACTGCCCCTATATGCAAGAATATAACTACTACAATACTGCTCCTATATACAAGAATATAACAATACCTTTTTCTCTGCAGGTTTGTGAGAAGTATCTTGGTGACTTATGTGATCTCGGGGAGGATTGTTCCCGGCTTCACATTTGCGGTTCCTTTATATGTGGACAGTGTGGCGGTGGTGACTGCAGACGTTCTCACGACCTCCTGGAGTTCAGTTCTGATCTCTTACACTCTCGCTGTCACTTTCCGGGGTTGTCTATTAAGAACTTTCAGACACTTTGTGTGGTGAAACACAATGGACGTCTCCAGTCACTGATGGTGAAAGAGAAACCGGAGAATGAGGAGGAGGAGGAGACCCCCACAGCATTGAGTGGACCCAGAAAAAGGAAGAACTCCGCGGATGTATCGCAAAATAAAGGTCATAGAAGACTACAAGAAACAGCAGGTGGGATAATATACATGGTGACCACAGCCCTGCCCCCTGTATGACATCACTGATATAATATAATAGTAATATAATGACATGTGACCACAGCCCTGCCCCCTGTATGACATCACTGATATAATATAAAAGTAATATAATGACGTGATAAAAGCCCCGCCCCCTGTATGACATCACTGATATAATATAATAGTAATATGACAATTGATCACAGCCCCGCCCCCTGTATGACATCACTGATATAATAGTAATATAATGACATGTGATCACAGCTCCGCCCCCTGTATGAGATCAATGATATAATATAATAGTAATATAATGACGTGATCACAGCCCCGCCCCCTGTATGACATCACTGATATTATAGTAATATAATGAGATGTGATACCAGCCCCGCCCCCTGTATGACATCACTGATATAATATAATAGTAATATAATGAGATGTGATCACAGCCCCGCCCCCTGTATGACATCACTGATATAATATAATAGTAATATAATGACATGTGATCACAGCCCCGCCCCCTGTATGACATCACTGATATTATAGTAATATAATGACATGTGATCACAGCCCCGCCTCCTGTATGACATCACTGATATATAATAGTAATATAATGACGTGATCATTGCCCCGCCCCCCTGTATGACATCACTGATATAATAGTAATATAATGACATATGATCACAGCCCCGCACCCTGTATGACATTACTGATATAATATAATAGATATAATGTCGTGTTTACAGCCCCGCCCCTTGTGTGACATCATTGATATAATCAATTATATTCCATTATAAACTGTGGCACTGCTTGATTAAAATGGCGTCCACCACCAGGACGTAATGAATCGTTGTTCTTACAAAGATAACCTAGATGCCGCCGGTGCCCCCTCTATAGTCTCCTCTATGTGCTGATCTGAGGGCTGGATTGAGGCCTAGGTTTATGTAAATACAGAGTCCGGTACCTGAGAAGTGATGAGGAGACTCCTTGGACTCTCTTAGGATTAGTAGGATCCTCCTTATTGTCATACTGCAGGGTCTATGTTGGCCTTTCTGGTGACACTTCATGAAGGAATACCCGGGGACTTTATTGGGCACCGTACAGAGACCCCATCATAGAAGTCTGCTCCATATCATCTATTTAATGAGCTATCTACTTTTTTTTACTTCCTTTTAGACTTCAATTCCAATTCTGGATCAGGCAGCCGACCAATGTCCGCGAGTGAAGAGAGTCACCATCACTCATGGGCAACAACAGATGATGAGAAACCTGTACAATTCTTCATTGGCCAGGACTTGCCATCACCGGAAGTGGCCCACCCATTGACGTCCCTGGAAGTGGCCCACCCATTGACGTCCCTGGAAGTGGCCCACCCATTGACGTCCCTGGAAGTGGCCCACCCATTGACGTCCCTGGAAGTGGCCCACCCATTGACGTCCCTGGAAGTGGCCCACCCATTGACGTCCCTGGAAGTGGCCCACCCTTTGACGTCCCTGGAAGTGGCCCTCCCATTGACGTCCCTGGAAGTGGCCCACTCATTGACGTCCCCGGAAGTGGCCCACCTATTGACGTCCCCGGAAGTGGCCCACCTATTGACGTCCCCGGAAGTGGCCCACCTATTGACGTCCCCGGAAGTGGCCCACCTATTGACGTCCCCGGAAGTGGCCCACCTATTGACGTCCCCGGAAGTGGCCCACCTATTGACGTCCCCGGAAGTGGCCCACCTATTGACGTCCCCGGAAGTGGCCCACCTATTGACGTCCCCGGAAGTGGCCCACCCATTGACTGTACCCTCTGTGATGGACTATCATAACTACAGCATCTCATTAGCAGTGACTTCACCTGAAGTGTCCTCTGCTCCTCACAATGAGTGCACACTTACCTCACATAATAAATCCAGACCTACTGATCCGGGCCTGCCTCTGGACACCGATCCTGGTATGACTCTCTGCTCCTGCTGGTTTACTATCCGTATATACGAGGGATGTCAAAAAATTTCCCACCCTTCCATATTTTTGTTAAAAACTGTAAAGGTGGGAGGAGCAGTAATAGGTTGTGTCTTAGCGTGTCATGTGACTAGTTCTGTCCAACAAGCCGACTATGTAGAATATTGAGGTTTCAAATTTGTTTCGAAATTAATTGAGTTAAAAAAAAGTGGTGAAACCTTTTGAATGTCCCCCGTAACGCACTCTACTTAGAACCAATGATCATCTATTAGCGGCCGAATCTCGTCTACGCCGATCACTTTAATGTCCAGCATTAACCATTTTGATGCCTTGATCAAAGCTGACCATGCATCTAAAAGGTTTAAGACAGTTCTTGGGGTTTTTTGGGGGGCCCCCTGTAGCACGATTGTGTGTGGGTGGGGGGGGTAATGGAGTAGTGAGTTAACATGGCTGTCAGAGGGCTCCTCCTCAAATTGGTGCCACTGATTGACAGTCTGCTTATACAGTCTGCCTCAGGCAGGCTGTATGAATGGATCGCTGATAACCCTGATCCATGCTATGGCCTAACATTGACCAGTAAAGGCTGGTTAACGATTCAGTGATTGCTTATAAACGATTGCTTATATTATATATCTATTTTTTATTTATTTTATCAATATATATGTAAGTCCCACCCCTAAACAATTTATATTACCTCTTTTTTTTCATTCTTTTAAATATATATCATTTTTTTTTCTTAAATAAAAAATTAGGTATCCCCATGTGCGATAATGTCGAAACTATCAAAATATAATGTTATTTAAACCGGTGAACGTGTAAAAGTAAAAAGAATAGACTAGACTAAAAACACGAGAATTGCTGATTTTTGGGGAAAACAAGAAAATAAAGTGATCAATAGTCCCATCAAAACGAAATTGGTATCGATAAAAACTACAGATCAGGGCACAAAAAATTAGCCGATAATAGCCCAATATATGGAAAAAGAAACGTGTTCTAGGGGTTGTTTCTTTAAACCCAAAAAAATTTTTAGTGTCAAACATAAGAAAAGGTACATACAGCAAATCCAGCGACCCTATACTAAGGCGCGACAAGAACAAAATTTGGGCAGAACCGGGGTTGGGTAATAGAAGTTGGGAAGACATGACATAAAATAGGGGAGCGGGGCTGGGGGAGGGGTATGGTGATCACAGGTCTACAAACATTCATATAGCAAAACCCTAAATAGATGGGGGGGGGGGAGTGTAGGACAAAGAAGCAATCCAAATACATACATTCAAAGGTGCAAATAAAAGGAGACATCGGAGGCATATGAAGAATCCAGCCATGATTGCCAGAGTCTAAAGAACAGGTCCAAGGAATCTTCCCGAACCGCCGACATTTTCTACGATGGCATGATGGCATTAATCAGGTCAATCAAAAAAAAAATTTCTTAAAAGTAGTTAAATTAAACAAAATCTATATAAAATCCGTGCCGTTGTAATTGTATGGACCTACAGAATAAACATAACAGTACCGTAAAGTACATAAAAATTTTTTGTTTTTTGACCCATAAATCATTTCTTTTGTTTCACCGCAAATGTTTTGATGAAATCAGTGATTTCATTACAAAGTAGAATTGGTGCTGCATGAAACGAGCCTCATATGGGTCTGAGGATGGAAAATAAAGAGTTAAGGCAAAGTTAAGCCGAGGAGGTCAAAATAAAAATGTCAAAATTTAAGTTGGCCGTGTCTTCGAGGAGTTCAAGTTAAAGTTTGTTCCCAGTAGTGCATCTTTACCACATCTCTCTGTAGACCCCCTTTATGCACCAGGAGCCTCCACAGCCCCCTATAGATCTCATTGACTACATGTGACCAATCGGGAAATAACATCACTCTATAAAGACAGAAAGTTTATCATTTTCCAATATTTTTTTTATTTGTTTTTAGCAAATCCTGACAAAGTCCTGGAGATCTGTCTTTCTAATCTTTGGAAATACTGCAAGTTAGAAGGTGAGTGCTCCTTGGGGGAGGGGTTATTGGGAGGAAGCAACAATTAGATTAGGATCTTGGGGGATAACTTTGAGTTCTCCTTTACAGGCCGCTGCCCGGACATGCATTACTACCTGCCGTACCGCTGGCAGATTAACAAAGGAACCGACTGGAAAGATATCTCCAATATGGAGGCAATTGAGAAATGCTACTGCGACCCATCCGCTGACAGGTATGGGCCCTACATATGGGATCGGCACAGTTACAGCTGATCATCACATTGGGGGTCTTGTGTTACTTTTCGTATATCTAAGGGGGCGGAGCATTATGTTATAACTCCTCCCACTTGTCATTCGCAGGGTTCAGTCGATTGACTTTCTAACTATGAGATTCAGTGAGCACAGCGTTCGTCGCCTCTCCACCGTTTCATCAGTCTTGAAGCCGCCTGAATATGTCCTGACCACCGAGTGGCTGTGGTACTGGAAGGATGAAAATGGCGCCTGGACACAATACGGCCATTCTGTAAGTTCAGCACCGGGCACCCAATCATCTCAAGTGGTGCAGAGTATGTGGCTCCTCCCCCCAGACCCTAAAGTCTCTTTGGTCAGTATGTGGTCATCAAAGATGTGAAAGTTGGATGGTTGCCCGCGATTTATACTTTTCCAGTTCTCTTTCCCTATAGAACGTAAAAAAGGTGAAGGCCACCGCCTCCACTTCAGACCTGGAGAACGTCTATCTCACCGATCCCACCGCGGTTCTTCCATTCATTGCCGGCAAACATCACTATGAGATAAACTTCCAAGGCATAGGAGTGACTAATGTACTGGTGTAGTCTTCCCTGAATTGGGACCATGCCATTGCCTCGTGACACTGCACACACTTTCCCACAATGCCTCTTGTTTGCACGTGTGACCTGCTTTAGTAAATTCTATAAGGTGGTCGTAACCAAGGGTAACAGGTAAACAATACAAAAGTAGGCCCATGGGGGACTAGTACATTTTTGAAAATCCTTGTAGACGTTATGATATTCATCAGTTTAGACCAGTGGCGTCAAACTGTGGCTCTCCGGATGTTGCAAAACTTCAACTCCAAGCATGCCCGGACAGCCAACGGCGGTCCGGGCATGTTGGGAGTTGAAGTTTTGCAAAAGGGAAGCCTTGATTTACTTTTCATGATCAGTGTGGATCCTCTGGAGGAGGCAGACAGGTGTTTGGCTGTCCGGGCATGATGGGAGTTGAAGTTTTGCAACACCCAGAGGGCCACAGTTTAAGGCCACTGGTTTAGATCCTAGATATCTTTTAAAGGTCAAGATCTTGGGCTACGCTCCCCAGCATAGTGCCATGACAAATTGGAAAGTGGCCCCATATGTTCTCCCTCAGGATAGCTGCTCTGGCACCTGCTACCACACTTTCTATGTCCACTGTCATCCAATAGTATCCACCGGTTCAAGCACCCATGTCCCCTTGCCTTCCCATTTTGAGGGTTCCTCAACTGGTGCACCATAGAGTTTGAGGTATTAACCTCCGATAGTCCATCGATAGAGCCAAGGTGGTCTTCATAATTACTTTGCCGTCCATTGACGATCGTGTTCGGTCAACCCCACGGTGGGAGCATAGAGTGCGGAGTTTCCTCACCACCTTTAGAAGAGCAATTGAGCAACCAGGTTGGGCGTCGTCTGCTACTTCCTCCTGGCTCCATCCACACCAAGGAAACTCCATTATCCTATCCGGTTCCACATTTCGACTCCTGAGCCCACCTGGAATAATGAAGAGTTGGTGGTCATCTCCTGAGCAAGGCCAAGTAGAAGACACTTTGGTGGGTCGGGATCTCCTCAGTTCTTTGGCTAAAGTCATTTTGAAGCCTATACAGACCAACATAAGGTTCTGAGGAGGACTGTGTGAGACCGAATGTACTTGACAAGCCCCTCAGCCGACACTTTCTACAACACCTCCTCCAGGCGAGTGGAAAGAGTTAAACTTTAAGGAGAGACAATGCTGACAGAGTAATAATGTTGGGTATGTAAATACTCTGGGGCTAAAGGTCACTGTCTACAGCCTTGTTCTGTGAAGCCTGGAAAGTCCAGTACGTCACTTGTTCCAATTCTTTACAGCCCTATTGACCTTACACATCGGAGTGATACAAGGATCTAGGATAGTCATCTTTGGGGCTTCCTGGTTGCAAGTCGTGATCGGGTGATCGACTGTACTTCCGGTGAAGTCCTACATGGGGAGCCGCCATGCTTCTCCTAGTGTCATCAAAATGGCCATTCCAAAGCCTTAGAACCCTGACCTGTCCGCTTCCGGCACAATATTCAGATTTTGTTGACTACTTGAGGCTCTTAACTTCAAGGGAAACCACCGATCTCCAGTTTGCATAGAAGTCAATATCATATTTTCTTATATATTAGTAACAGTCAATGACTATGACACCAACATGGAGGTTACCAGGTTAGTGAGACATGAAGATCACAAAGATCAAGATTATAGGCTGATATTTAGGGTCTTGTTCATGGCTGAGCTGTAAAGTGGTGACAAATGGAATGGACTCTACTGCCTCACGTCTTAAGCTGGGTTCACACCACGTTTTTGCAGTACAGTTCCCGTATACGTTTTCAATTTGAAAACAGTACGGAACCGTATTGAAAACCGTATTCATTGACTTTCCAATGAAAACCTTATGCCAAAAGATGCATCAGGTTGTGTCCGTTTTGCATCCTGTACGGTTATGTCAGGTTTTTTTTCCCGTACCCAAAACTGTAGCCTACCACGGTTTTTGGTCCAGGTGAAAAACCATATTGAAACGTATAGGTTTTTTTTTTTATTATTTTTTTTAACATGGGAGTCAATGGGAACTGTACAGAACCGTATGTGCGTACGGTTCCATCCGATTTTCACCATACGGTTTTTGACTTTGCAGTTTTTTTCTTGGAATTTCAATCAAACAAGTGAAACTCTATTCATAATGGAATGAAGAGTTAAAAACGTATATGGTTTTTTTCTTAAAAAAACGGATGCAACCGGACATCATTTTTCAAATCGTATACGGATTAAAATTTGGACAAGAAAATTGGGTGAACTTTCTCCTGAGCCAAATTCTGTCTTTTTCGGTTTGGCCGGACTCAAAGTCTTCTCTATTTAAACGCGTCTACAGTAAGAAGCGTAAGAAAAATGACCCCACAAAACCGATCACTTTGGTGTCACGGGTCTAAAGTCCATCCAAAGACATCCTGTTTTTTCTTCATATATTGATGTCCTAATATGCCATGATGAGATGTTATTGTGCCCCTCTTTGAGATATTATTGTGCCCCTCTTTGAGATGTTATTGTGCCCCCCCTTTGAGATGTTATTGTGCCCCCCCTTTGAGATGTTATTGTGCCCCCTTTGAGATGTTATTGTGCCCCCCTTTGAGATGTTATTGTGCCCTCTTTGAGATGTTATTGTGCCCCCCCTTTGAGATGTTATTGTGCCCCCCCTTTGAGATGTTATTGTGCCCTCTTTGAGATGTTATTGTGCCCCCCCTTTGAGATGTTATTGTGCCCCTCTTTGAGATGTTATTGTGCCCCCCTTTGAGATGTTATTGTGCCCCCCTTTGAGATGTTATTGTGCCCCCCTTTGAGATGTTATTGTGCCCCCCTTTGAGATGTTATTGTGCCCCCCCCCCCCCTTTGAGATGTTATTGTGCCCCCCTTTGAGATGTTATTGTGCCCCCCTTTGAGATGTTATTGTGCCCCCTTTGAGATGTTCGGTTGCTATTTAACAATTGTGTCTTGTTTCAGAAATGAAGCAGAGGAACATCAATTACCAGACGGAGAGAGACGTGCGCAGGAGACCAAAATATCTGAACTTCCAAGATGTGAAATTACTGAGAGGAAGGTAAATTCCCCTGATTATTAATAATAGATGAAAGATAAAATTGTCCGTATCCATAATGGGGTATTTCGGCCAAATCATCTTATCCCCCTATCCAAAGGATAGGGGATAAGATGTCTGATTGCGGGGGGCCCGCCGCTGGGACTCCCTGCGATCTCCGTGCAGCACTCGCATTCTATGCGGGGCTGCGTATCCAGTCTAGGAAACCTCTTTGTTTCCAGGACTGGAGACGTGACTCCATTCATGTCTATGGGAGGGGGCGTGATGTCAGTTTCCAGGACTGGAGATGTGATGTCATGCAATGCCCCCTCAATTCATGTCTATGGGAGGGGGCGTGATGTTCGTTTCCAGGACTGGAGATGTGATGTCATGCAATGCCCCCTCAATTCATGTCTATGGGAGGGGGCGTGATGTTCGTTTCCAGGACTGGAGATGTGATGTCACGCAACACCCCCTCCATTCATGTCTATGGGAGGGGGCGTGATGTCTGTTTCCAGGACTGGAGATGTGATGTCACGCAATGCCCCCTCCATTCATGTCTATGTGAGGGGGCGTGGCGGACATCACGCCCCCTCCCATAGACATGAATGGAGGGGGTGTTGCATGACGTCACGTCTCCAGTCCCAGAAACTCAGAGACCTCTTTGTTTACAGGACAGGAGACGTGACGTCACACAACACCCCCTCCATTCATGTCTATGGGAGGGAGCGTGATGTCCGTTTCCAGGACTGAAGATGTGATGTCACGCAACAACCCCTCCATTCATGTCTATGGGAGGGGGCGTGACGTCCGTTTCCAGGACTGAAGATGTGATGTCACGCAACAACCCCTCCATTCATGTCTATGGGAGGGGGCGTGACATCCGTTTCCAGGACTGAAGATGTGATGTCACGCAACAACCCCTCCATTCATGTCTATGGGAGGGGGCGTGAGGTCCGTTTCCAGGACTGGAGATGTGATGTCACGCAATGCCCCCTCCATTCATGTCTATGTGAGGGGGCGTGGCGGACATCACGCCCCCTTCCATAGACATGAATGGAGGGGGTGTTGCATGACGTCACGTCTCCAGTCCCAGAAACTCAGAGACCTCTTTGTTTACAGGACAGGAGACGTGACGTCACACAACACCCCCTCCATTCATGTCTATGGGAGGGAGCATGACGTCCGTTTCCAGGACTGAAGATGTGATGTCACGCAACAACCCCTCCATTCATGTCTATGGGAGGGGGCGTGACGTCCGTTTCTAGGACTGGAGACGTGACGTCACGCAATGCCCCCTCCATTCATGTCTGTGAGGGGGCGTGACGTCACGTCTCCAGTCCTGGAAACAAAGTGGTTTCCGAGACTGGAGACGCAGCCCCGCATAGAATGCGGGTGCTGCACGGAGATCACAGGGGGTCCCAGCGATAACATGTATTTGGCCGGAATACCCCTTTATGAGTATAAATGGTCTTCTTATTATTTTTAGCATAAAATCATCAGCACCTCAACCTCCCCTGGAGTCAGCAGCCGTGTTCCCCCTGAGGACAGCACCGCCCCCTCTGAAGACTGACATCTACCCGAAGACATGGAACACATCGGCCCTGCCGGAGATCGGCTGTAAGGTAACGTACACTCGTCTCTAAGACCCGTTCTACAGCGCTGACCGCACCGCACGTGACAGGAGGTGATAACTTCTCTTCTTCTCTCCCCCAAAGAAAGTTCTTGTCTCTGAGAGATCCAGTGAGTCTCTGGAAATTGTCAGCAGCTTCGCCAAGACGGTCAGCGGGCACCTGGTGAAGAAGCTGTGGCGTCTCCAGAACCCGTTTCTCTGGCAGGTGTTCCAGCAGTACGTCAGCTCTTATTTTGGGGAGTTTAGTATGTTCCCCATGCAAAGGTGTTTAGATTAGAAAGGGGGCCTGGAATGTGATGTGCCAGATCAAGTGGCCCATTCATGATGGGTTCTGGTTCCGTACACAGAGGAGATACCATAGTTCATTGTGGCCCCATCTCTCCTCACTATAGGTGGTGGCCCCTACAGAGAGAGGATGTCCCAGATCATTGTGGCCCCATCTCTCCTCACTATAGGTGGTGGCCCCTACAGAGAGAGGATGTCCCAGATCATTGTGGCCCCATCTCTCCTCACTATAGGTGGTGGCCCCTACAGAGAGAGGATGTCCCAGATCATTGTGGCCCCATCTCTCCTCACTAAACGTGGTGGCCCCCTACAGAGAGAGGATGTCCCAAATCATTGTGGCCCCATCTCTCCTCACTATAGGTGGTGGACCCTACAGAGAGAGGATGTCCCAGATCATTGTGGCCCCATCTCTCTTCACTATAGGTGGTGGACCCTACAGAGAGAGGATCTCCCAGATCATTGTGGCCCCATCACACTTCACTATAGGTGGTGGACCCTACAGAGATATGATGTCCCAGATCATTGTGGTCCCATCTCTCTTCACTATAGGTGGTGGCCCCTACAGAGAGAGGATGTCCCAGATCATTGTGGCCCCATCACACTTCACTATAGGTGGTGGACCCTACAGAGAGAGGATGTCCCAGATCATTGTGGTCCCATCTCTCTTCACTATAGGTGGTGGCCCCTACAGAGAGAGGATGTCCCAGATCATTGTGGCCCCATCTCTCTTCACTATAGGTGGTGGACCTTACAGAGAAAGGATGTCCCAGATCATTGTGGCCCCATCTCTCTTCACTGTGTGGTGGTCCCTACAGAGAGAGGATGTCCCGGATCATTGTGGTCCCATCTCTCTTCACTATAGGTGGTGGCCCCTAAAGAGACAGGATGCTCTAACTCATTGTGGCCCCATCTCTCTTCACTATAGGTGGTGGACCCTACAGAGAGAGGATGTCCCAGATCATTGTGGCCCCATCTCTCTTCACTATAGGTGGTGGACCCTACAGAGATATGATGTCCCAGATCATTGTGGCCCCATCTCTCTTCACTATAGGTGGTGGACCCTACAGAGAGAGGATGTCCCAGATCATTGTGGCCCCTTCTCTCTTCACTATAGGTGGTGGACCCTACAGAGAAATGATGTCCCAGATCATTGTGGCCCCATCTCTCCTCACTATAGGTGGTGGACCCTACAGAGAGAGGATGCTCTAGCTCATTGTGGCCCCATCCTCCTTCACTATGGGTGGGGGACCCTTTATGGTCAGGGCTTTGTTTTATAATTTTCTTTTTTACTTTTAAGGCAAAAGAAACAGATGAAAAAACTAAATAAGGGGCGAGACGTGAAGGAAATGCGACTGTTTCACGGCACAAAGAACAAGCACATTGAAGCCATCTGCAACCAGAACTTTGACTGGCGCCTCTGCGGCACCCATGGCACTCGGTATGGACAAGGTAGGAAGCAGTGTCTGGAGGGAAGCTCTGATTGGAGGCAGATGACCCCGAGTGACCTTGTCTAGTCTAAGAATTACACTTGTAACCTGTCCACATTTTCTTCATAGGAAGTTATTTTGCCCGAGACGCCTCGTACTCCCACAACTTCTGCACGGCAGCGGTCAGCGGGAAGCTGATGATGTTCGTGGCTCGTGTGCTGGTGGGAGACTATATGGAAGGAACTTCTGAAATGAAGCGACCGCCGCTGAAACCCGGCAGCAGCTCGCACTACTACGACTCCTCCGTGGACAACATCACCGATCCCTCCATCTTTGTGGTGTTCGAGAAGCATCAGATCTACCCAGAGTATTTCCTGGAATATGAAGAACAGAAATAACCCCGTGTTATCTGCTGAGGCGCTGAATACGAGATGAACACGGACATCGGACCTGAAGACACAGGGTGGGCCCTAAAAGAACCTGAAGACACAGAGCGGGGCCCTAGAAGATGTGGCAGAGAGTGTCTCATTCTGCTGTCCTTTGTGCATTACAATTTAGAAGATAGTGGAAACATTACATTTCCCACAATGCATCACATCAGAACATGCCATACAGGCAATGAGACACCAGGGGGCAGCAAAGAGACGTATCAAGTAAAGAGGGAACCAGAAGATTGGTGAATGCAGCTCTAGGGGTGACCAGAGTATAGGTCTAAAATGAGCTTCTATATTAGATTTATGGTTTTGATATTAGCTTCAACTAATACCAAGGTTTATGGGGTTATGCCCCAAGCTTCTCTCCTGTAATCCTGAAATAGATCCTAGGTAAGACTTATGGGCCCCTAGGTGAGGATTACTGAGGTCATCATGCAGGCGTGGTGACATAATTTATCAGAAATCTAATGCCAGGCCCCTTTATCTACATTCGATGGTCGACATGGTCTGTGAGACCCTTCATCTACATGGGGTGGTAGACATGGTCTGTGGGCCCCTTCATCTACATGGGGTGGTAGACATGGTCTGTGGGCCCCTTCATCTACATGGGGTGATAGACATGGTCTGTGGGCCCCTTCATCTACATGGGGTGGTAGACATGGTCTGTGGGCCCCTTCATCTACATGGGGTGATAGACATGGTCTGTGGGCCCCTTCATCTACATGGGGTGGTAGACATGGTCTGTGGGCCCCTTCATCTACATGGGGTGATAGACATGGCCTGTGGGCCCCTTCATCTACATGGTGTGGTAGACATGGTCTGTGGGCCCATTATCTACATGGGGTGGTAGACATGGTCTGTGGGCCCCTTCATCTACATAGGGGGGGGGGGGTAGACATGGTCTGTGGGCCCCTTCATCTACATAGGGGGGGGGGTAGACATGGTCTGTGGGCCCCTTCATCTACATGAGGTGGTAGACACGGTCTGTGGGCCCCTTCATCTACATGAGGTGGTAGACACGGTCTGTGGGCCCCTTCATCTACATGGGGTGGTAGACAGGGTCTGTGGGCCCCTTCATCTACATTGGGTGGTAGACATGGTCTGTGGGCCCCTTCATCTACATGGGGTGATAGACATGGTCTGTGGGCCCCTTCATCTACATTGGGTGGTAGACATGGTCTGTGGGCCCCTCCATCTACATGGGGTGGTAGACATGGTCTGTGGGCCCCTTCATCTACATGGGGTGATAGACATGGTCTGTGGGCCCCTTCATCTACATGGGGTGATAGACATGGTCTGTGGGCCCCTTCATCTACATGGGGTGGTAGACATGGTCTGTGGGCCCCTTCATCTACATGGGGTGATAGACATGGTCTGTGGGCCCCTTCATCTACATGGGTTGGTAGACATGGTCTGTGGGCCCCTTCATCTACATGGGGTGATAGACATGGCCTGTGGGCCCCTTCTTCTACATGGGGTGGTAGACATGGTCTGTGGGCCCATTATCTACATGGGGTGGTAGACATGGTCTGTGGGCCCCTTCATCTACATAGGGGGGGGGGTAGACATGGTCTGTGGGCCCCTTCATCTACATAGGGGGGGGGCGTAGACATGGTCTGTGAGCCCCTTCATCTACATGAGGTGGTAGACACGGTCTGTGGGCCCCTTCATCTACATGAGATGGTAGACATGGTCTGTGGGCCCCTTCATCTACATGGGGTGGTAGACAGGGTCTGTGGGCCCCTTCTTCTACATGGGGTGGTAGACATGGTCTGTGGGCCCCTTCATCTACATGGGGTGATAGACATGGTCTGTGGGCCCCTTCATCTACATGGGGTGGTAGACATGGTCTGTGGGCCCCTTCATCTACATGGGGTGATAGACATGATCTGTGGGCCCCTTCATCTATATGGGGTGGTAGACATGGTCTGTGGGCCCCTTCATCTACATGAGGTGGTAGACATGGTCTGTGGGCCCCTTCATCTACATGGGGTGGTAGACATGGTCTGTGGGCCCCTTCATCTACATGGGGTGGTAGACATGGTCTGTGGGCCCCTCCATCTACATTGGGTGGTAGACATGGCCTGTGGGCCCCTCCATCTACATTGGGTGGTAGACATGGTCTGTGGGCCCCATGCAGTTACAGGGCTGGTGGTACCGGGAGCCCCTGGTTACACTGCACAGCACTAGCTCTTCCGCTGGATGGAAGGTTCCTGGACAATATCCCGTCCTACTCTCGTATATCTGGACTCCGGTCCGTCTTGTGTGATTATCGCCCTTCTGATCCCTGAACAGGAAATAAGGTGGGAGGGTGGGAAGATTGGGGGGGATGAAGAGCGTGGATGTTTTTGACAGATTTTGGACTGTAAAAATCTGAAAATGGTGAAAATTTGTAATAAAAATCTGCACCTGATCATGATCATTTCTGTCTTTAGCATAAACTGTGTGAACCAATGGTATTATGAGGCGGGCACTTACCTGGGTTTATTTACCGCACTTCACTCCTGAAAATGTAGCATGGACCACGGCTAATAAATCTTAAGGAATATATTAAGGGAATCAGAATTTAATTTTGTAAATTCAATAACATTTTGACAAAAATGAGTAACTTCTATAAATACTAAATCCGTGCCAGGAACTGTCCAGAGCAGGAGAGGTTTGCTATGGGGATTTGCTCCTGACATGGACAGTTCCTTACATGGACAGAGGGGTCAGCAGAGAGCACTGTGGTCAGACTGGAAAGAAATACACAACCTCCTCTGTAGGATACAGCAGCTGATAAGTACTGGAAGGATTAAGATTTTTTAATAGAAGTAATTTACATATCTGTTTATTTTTGTGGAACCAGTTGATTTAAAAAAAAAATAAATAATTTCCACCGGAGTTCCCCTTTAATTCACAAGCTGGTGCACTCACCTTATCGCTGATCATCATCACACGGATGTTTATACAATTTAGACGCTAAGAATGTTGTGGATCATTTTACTCTTTCCAAGACTCAATTAGCACCGAAAAAATGTTTATGGCCACAAGAAAAATCGGAACAGCGAGTGCGACCTTTATGAATTGCTAAAAATATAAACAACTGTGCACTTCGTACGATTTGGGCCTGACATAAAAAATCCCAAATCTATGTAGAGTAATTTATGGCGCTGCGATAAGACACACGACAAGAATAAATATACACTTCATTGTGAAGCGATAAAAAAATCTATAATATCATTAAATCTAATATATATTATTATAAAATTCAGTACAGCGCAAATATGTAACAACAAAGATCAGTCCGTACCAGAAATAAACCCAATATGGCAGCATCAAGTCTCTGTATCACCATGGCAACAGAGTAACATAAAAAATCCAGTATTATCTCTCTCTATATATATATATCTCTCTCTCTATCTCTCTCTCTATATATATATCTCTATTTATCTCTATTTATCTCTCTCTCTCTCTCTCTATATCTATATCTATCTATCTATATCTATCTATCTCTATCTATCTCTATCTATCTCTATCTATATCTATCTATATCTATCTATCTATATCTATCTATATCTATCTATATCTATCTATCTATATCTATCTATCTATCTATATCTATCTATATCTATCTATATCTATCTATATCTATCTATATATCTATATATCTCTCTCTCTCTATATCTATATATCTATATATATATATATCTATATATATATCTATATATATAATATATATATATAAATATATATATATATCTCCTCTCAAGGAGATTGCGAGGGGTCCCCAGCGGTGGGACCCCCGAGATCAGACATCTTATCCCCTATCCTTTGGATAGGGTATAAGATGTCTCGGGGTGAAGTTCCCCTTTAAGTAAAATATCTAGGTGAGGATTTCACTAAATTGGATTGAAGAAATATAAGTAATCGTAAACATTACCAAAGTATACTGGGGGGGGGGGGGGGGGGGGGTGCCAGAGCCATGTGGTCCGAAAAAGAGAAACTCCGCTAATCCTAAGGGAATATCCCTCAGCAGAGACGAAACCAAATATTTTCATGCAGTTTTTATTTAATTTTTTTTCAGCCCCCTCGTTTTTGCTTAGATTATAAAGGGCTGGTAAGAGTTAAAAACAGCAAAACATCAGAATTGTTAAAAATACAACACAATCCCCCCCCCCCCCCCCCTTGGGGAATTAACATGTCTTGCAAGAAAACATGGTCACACGGCTTACATAGCAATTATCATGTTTAATTCGTTTATCTGAAGTTTTTAGCGGTAGCATTTTTGCATTGATCGGACTTATTGATCGCTTTTTATTCATTTTTTTATGATCTAAAAAGTGACCAAAAATACGCTATGTTGGACTGGAATTTTTTTGCGCGCACGCCATTGACCATACAGTTTAATTAACGATATATTTTTATAGTTCGGACATTTACGCACGCGGCGATACCATATATAATATTTTCACAGGTTTTTTTATGGGAAAAGGGGGTTGATTCAAATTTTTATTAGGGAAGGGGTTAAATGACTTTTGTTAACTTATTTTTCTTCACTTTTTTTTGCAGTGTTAGCTCCCCTAGGGACCTATAACACTGTACACACTGATCTCTTATACTGATCATTGTTATCCTATAGGGGCCTATAACACTGTACACACTGATCTCTTATACTGATCATTGTTATCCTATAGGGGCCTATAACACTGTACACACTGATCTCTTATACTGATCATTGTTATCCTATAGGGGCCTATAACACTGCACACACTGATCTCTTATACTGATCATTGTTATCCCATAGGGACCTATAACACTGCACACACTGATCTCTTATACTGATCATTGTTATTCCATAGGGACCTATAACACTGCACATACTGATCTCTTATACTGATCATTGTTATCCCATAGGGACCTATAAAACTGCACACACTGATCTCTTATACTGATCATTGTTATCCCATAGGGACCTATAACACTACACACACTGATCTCTTATACTGATCATTGTTATCCCATAGGGACCTATAACACTGCACACACTGATCTCTTATACTGATCATTGTTATCCCATAGGGACCTATAACACTGCACACACTGATCTCTTATACTGATCATTGTTATCCCATAGGGACCTATAACACTACACACACTGATCTCTTATACTGATCATTGTTATCCCATAGGGACCTATAACACTGCACACACTGATCTCTTATACTGATCATTGTTATCCCATAGGGGACTATAACACTGCACACACTGATCTCTTATACTGATCATTGTTATCCCATAGGGAACTATAACACTGCACACACTGATCTCTTATACTGATCATTGTTATCCCATAGGGGACTATAACACTGCACACACTGATCTCTTATACTGATCATTGTTATCCCATAGGGGACTATAACACTGCACACACTGATCTTTTACACTGATCCCTGCAAAGCCATAGCTCTGCATGGATCAGTGAAATAGGGGCTTGATTGCTCAAGCCTGTAGCTCAGGCTTGGAGCAATCAAACGCCGATCGGATGTGACGGAGCAAGGTAAGGGCACCTCTGCTCGGGTCCTAGCTGATCGGGATATCGCGATTTTATCGCGATAGTCCCGATCAGCCCGACTGAGCTGCTGGGAAGCGTTTACTTTTATTTTCAGCGCGGCAATCAACTTTGATCGCCGCGTCTGAAGGGTTAATAGCGCGTGGCACAACAATCGGTGCTGCGCACTATTAGCCCAGGGTCCCGGAATAGCAGCCGGGACCGACCCGGTGTGATGCGGGGTCACGGTGTGACCCCGTTTTAAACACCGGGAACGGGCGCAGGGTGTATGTCCGAGGTTAAAGGGGTACTCCCTAGGAAAACTTATTTTTAAAAATCAACTGGTGCCAGAAAGTTAAACAGATTTGTAAATTACTTCTATTAAAAAATCTTAATCCTTTCAGTACTTTTTAGGGGCTGTGTACTACAGAGGAAATGCTTTTCTTTTTAGATTTCTCTGATGTCATGACCACAGTGCTCTCTGCTGACCTCTGTTGTCCATTTTAGGAACTGTCCGGAGCAGGAGAAAATCCCCAGAGCATACATATGCTGCTCTGGACAGTTCCTAAAATGGACAGAGATGTCAGCAGAGAGCACTGTGGTCTTGACATCAGAGAAATCTAAAAAGATAAGCATTTCCTCTGTAGTATACAGCCCCTAAAAAGTACTGGAAAAGTAATTTACAAATCTGTTTAACTTTCAGGCACCAGTAGATTTAAAAAAAAAAAAGTTTTCCACGGTAGTACCCCTTTAAGGTATGTACAGACATATAATGAGGCAGGGCCAAGTAGAGAAAAATGTTATTTTGCAAAAATTGAAGAGTTGCAGAAATCTTCTCAATGCCTGTTTGTAGGATTATTTGAGTGAGACCCAGGAAGGAAATCGGAAATGGAAAAAGTCCCTCTAGGACAATACTATTAGTAGAAAAGTACTTGACATGTAGAATGATATTCCAAAGGTCGTTCCAAAAAGCTGCAGCACAGAATGTTTGCCCTTCAAGTTGATGAATGAACAGACAGTACAAGCAAGTGCCATCTGCTCCGTTCGTTCTCATCGCTGGTGCCATAGTAGAATTCTTCTGCTGCTTTAACCCCTTAAGGACTGAGCGTTTTTCCGTTTTTGCACTTTCGTTTTTTCCTCCTTACCTTTAAAAAAATCATAATTCTTAAAATTTTGCACCTAAAAATCCATATGATGGTTTATTGTTTTGCGCCACCAATTCTACTTTGTAATGACGTCAGTAATTTTACCCAAAAATCAACAGCAAAACAGGAAAAAAAATGAAGAAAAAACACCATTTTGTAACTTTTGGGGGCTTCCGTAAAAATGACACCTTATCATTATTCTGTAGGTCCATATGGTTACAATGATCCCCTATTTATATAGGTTTGATTTTGTATTACTTCTGGAAAAAATCATAACTACATGCAGGAAAATGTATACGTTTAAAATTGTCATCTTCTGACCCCTATAACTTTTTTATTTTTCCGTGTACGGGGCCGGTATGAGGCTCATTTTTGCGCCGTGATCTGAAGTTTTTAGTGGTATATTTGTATTGACCGGACTTTTTGATCCAACGGCAGAAGATCCACTTACCCATCCGGAGGCAGCGGGCAGCATGTCATAAGGCAGAAGAGGACGCCTCCCTGGATCCTACGGAAGCCGGTAAGTTGCCTAGCAACATATGGAGGGCTACATTCTGAGACCACTATACAGTGGTCTCTAACCTGTATCCCTCCAGATGTTGTAAAACTACAACTCCCATCATGCCCAGACAGCTGTTTGCTGTTTGGGCATGCTGGAATATGTAGTTTTGCAACAGCTGGAGGGCTACAGTTTGGGACCACTATACAGTAGTCTCTAAACTGTAGCCCTCCAGATCTTGCAAAACTGCAAATCCCAGCATGCCCAAACAGCAAACAGCTGTCTCGGCATGCAGGGAGTTGTAGTTGAGTACCTCCAGATGTTGCATAACTACATCTCCCAGCATGCCTTTCGGCAATCAGTACATGCTGGGAGTTGTAGTTTTGCAACAGCTGGAGGCACACTGGTTGGAAAATACTGAGTTAGGTAACAGAACCTAACTGAAGGTTTTCCAACCAGTGTGCCTCCAGCTGTTGCAAAAGTACAACTCCCAGCATGCACTGTCTGTCAGTACATGCTGGGAGTTGTAGTTTTGAAACAGCTGGAGGTTTGCCCCCCCCATGTGAACGTACAGGGTACATTCACACAGGCAGATTTACAGTAAGTTTCCTGCTTCAAGTTTGGGCTGCGGCAAATTTTTCACCGTAGCGCAAACTCCTAGCGGGAAATTCACCGTAACACACCAGTGCGAATGTACCCTGAAAACACTACACTAACACATAATAAAGGGTATAACACTACATATACACCCCCTTACACTGTCCCCCCAATAAAAATGAAAAACGTATCATACGGCAGTGTTTCCAAATCGGAGCCTCCAGCTGTTGCAAAACAACACCTCCCAGCAGTTCTGCATGGCGCTCTCTTACTTCGGAGCCCTGTCGTATTTCAAGGAAACAGTTTAGGGCCACATATGGGTATTTCTGTACTCGCGAGAAATTGCACTACAAATTTTGGGGGGCTTTTTCTCCTTTTACCCCTTATGAAAAGGAAAAGTTGGGGGCTACACCAGCCTGTTAGTGTAAAAAAAGAAACATTTTTACACTAACATGCTGGTGTTGCCTCATACCTTTTATTTTCACAAGCAGTAAAAGGAAAAGAAGACCCCCAAAATTTGTAGCGCAATTTCTCCTGAGTACGGAAATACCCCATATGTGGGCGTAAAATGCTCTGCGGGCGCACAACAAGGCTCAGGAGTGAAAGTGCACTATGTACATTTTTACAGCGGTTATGACATAAACGCAAAAAAACATAAATACCCACATATGACCCCATTTTGGAAACTACACCCCTCACGGAACGGGACAAGGGGCATAGTGAGCCTTAACACCCCACAGGTGTTTGACGAATTTTCATTGAATTGGGATGGGAAAATGAGAAAAAAAAAATGTTTTCACTAAAATGCTGGTGTTACCCTGAAAATAGGAAAAAAGCCCCCCAAAATTTGTAACCCCATTTCTTCTGAGTAAGAAAATACCCCATATGTGGATGCAAAGTGCTCTGCGGGTGCACTACAATGCTCAGAAGAGAAGGAGCGCCATTGTGATTTTGAAGAGAAAATTTGTCCGGAATTGAAGGCCATGTGTGCTTACAAATCCCCCATAGTGCCAGAACAATGGACCCCCCCACGTGACCCCATTTTGGAAACTACACCCCTCATGTAATGTATTAATGGGTGCAGTGAGCATTTACGCCCCACAGGTGTCTGACAGATTTTTGGAACAATTTAATTTTTCATTTGCACAGCCCACTGTTTCAAAGATCTGTCAAACGCCAGTGGGGTGTAAATACTCAATGCACCCCTTACTAAATTCTGTGAGGGGTGTAGTTTCCAAAATGGGGACACATGTGGGGGGGGGGGTGGGTCCACTGTTCTGGCACAACAGGGGGGCTTTGTAAACGCACATGCCCCCTGACTACCATTCCAAACTAATTCTCTTTCCAAAAGCTCAATGGCACTCCTTTTCTTCTGAGCATTGTAGTTCGCCCGCAGAGCATTTTATGTCCTAACATAGGGTATTTCCATACTCAGAAGAAATGGGGTTACAAATTTTGGGGAGCATTTTTTCCATTACCCTTTGTAAAAATGGTAAATTGGGGGAAAAAACTGCACTTTAGTGAAAAAAAACACATTTACACATCCGATTTTAACAAAAAGTCGTCAAACACCTGTGGGGTGTTAAGGCTAACTGGACCCCTTGTTACGTGCCTTGAGGGGTGTAGTTTCCAAAATGGAATGCCATGTGGGGGGTTTTCTGCTGTTCTGGCACCATAGGGGCTTTCTAAATGTGACATGCTCCCCAAAAACCATTTCAGCAAAATTCACTCTCCAAAATCCCATAGTTGCTCCTTCCCTTCTGTGCCCTCTACTGCTCCCGCCGAACACTTTACATTCACATATTAGGCAATTCCTTACTCGAGAGAAATTGGGTTACAAATTTTTCTTCTCTCCTATTACCACTTGTAAAAATTAAAAAACTGGGTCTACAAGAACATGCGAGTGTAAAAAATGAAGATTTTGCATTTTCTCCTTAACTTTGCTTCTATTCCTGTGAAACACCTAAAGGGTTAACACACTTACTGAATGCCATTTTGGATACTTTGAGGGATGCAGTGTTTATAATTGGGTCATTTGTGGGGTATTTCTAATATCAAGACCCCTTAAATCCACTTCAAAACTTAACTGGTCCCTGAAAAATTCCGATTTTGAAAATTTTGTGAAAAATTGGAAAATTGCTGCTCTGATGTCTTCCAAAAGTAAAAACATGTCAACTTTATGATGGAAATATAAAGTAGACATATTGTATATGTGAATCAAAATATAATTTATTTGTAATATCCATATTCCTTATAAGCAGAGAGCTTCAAAGTAAAAAAAAAAAATCAAAATTTTCTAATTTTTCATCAAATTTTTGAATTTTTCCCCAAGAAATGATGCAAGTATTGACAAAAATTTACCACTAACATAAAGTAGAATATGTCATGAAAAAAACTTCTCGGAATTAAATTTATAAGTAAAAGCATCCCAGAGGTATTAATGCTTAAAGTGACAGTGGTCAGATTTGCAAAAAATGCTCCCATCCTTAGGGTCATATTGGGCTCCGTCCCCAAGGGGTTAAAAGGCTTTGTCACACTTGTCCCAAAAAAAAAATTCTAACCACCCTCTGCTTCCTCCACCATGAAGTTGTTGCTGAAAAAATTATTTGTGACGCCAGGGTGGGATTTAGCCTTAAACCCTCAAAGGTATACCGCTGGTCCTGGGCTAGGCACGGGGGCAATGAAGTCACCAACGCCAAGTTACGGACAATGGTAGCTTTATTGAGGGGAGACAGATGATACAGTCTATGCAGTACAGTCAATATCCCAAGGAGGTGACCAGTGACACAGGGGGACCTCGCAGGCTTGCTGAGACTTGCAGTAGCTAGAGACACTTTAGTGCAGGCCACGGTGACTATATAGAAGACTTGACTTTACTGACTTGGGACTGACAAGACGATGACTTTGAGCTTACTTGAGCTGACTTGTGGCTGCAGACTTTATTGATTTAAAGAAAAAAATCCAAACACAGTATGGGCTACCTCACATTATTACTTAGTTGTGCTAGATATTCTCTTAATTCCTTGGCAGCTTTAAAACACCACCCCGTACTGGGCCACCACAAACTCCCCCTCTTAAATGAAGTAATCCTTGACGCACAGTCCTGGAGGGCGGAGGACCGGAGTGACCACAGGTGCCACAGACAGTTCCTGGGGCATTTATACACAACGTCCATTTCCAGGGCTGATGTAGATGAACAGAGAAACAAAAGAGTCCATGTAGCAAAAAATGTCCGTACACGCTCCAAACATGTGAGAATTTAGTCACTTTGCAATTGCTTTGGGAATACAACTATAAGACACTATACATAACAATATACATAATTGTTTGCGGATTGGGCTGCCGGAGGCTATTTACCCAATGCCTTGGCTACTGGGGTCCCTTGGTTGGACACACTCCCCCCTCCCCCCCCCCCCCCCCAGAACTCTGTATATCACTAGTAGAGATGAGCGAACTTTAAAAAAATTTGATTCGGACAATTTGCCGAATTTTCCGAAAAAATTAGTTTCGATCCAAATTTATTTGTGGCGAATCTATATTAAAAACGTCTATTTCTGGCCTACAGAGAGCCTCAATAGGGGTACAGAACACTTTGCTGTGTTCTAACACGCATATGGAGTGTGCTGGGGTAGTGAAATAATACTGTTATTCAGAATAACATGCAGATTACCGGCATCGCTTTTAGAATCACTGCCACAGAGCGGCCCAATGACAGAGCCTGGAGGTGGCATCAGTGTCAGGAGACCATATAGTGGCTGAATGGCACAGCGTGGAGGTGTTGGCAGCATGAGGAGACCATATAGTGGCTGAATGACACAGCGTGGAGGTGTTGGCAGCATGAGGAGACCATATAGTGGCTGAATGACACAGCGTGGAGGTGTTGGCAGCATGAGGACACCATATAGTGGCTGAATGACACAACATGGAGGTGTTGGCAGCATAAGGAGACCATATAGTGGATGAATGGCACAGTGTGGAGGTGTTGGCAGCATGAGGAGACCATATAGTGGCTGAATGACACAGCGTGGAGGTGTTGGCAGCATGAGGAGACCATATAGTGGCTGAATGGCACAGCGTGGAGGTGTTGGCAGCATGAGGACACCATATAGTGGCTGAATGACACAGCGTGGAGGTGTTGGCAGCATGAGGACACCATATAGTGGCTGAATGGCACAGCGTGGAGGTGTTGGCAGCATGAGGAGACCATATAGTGGCTGAATGGCACAGCGTGGAGGTGTTGGCAGCATGAGGAGACCATATAGTGGCTGAATGGCACAGCGTGGAGGTGTTGGCAGCATGAGGACACCATATAGTGGAAAGTTGGCAGCAACATGAGTAGGCAGTAGGCCTTCACAATCCCTAAGATTAAAAGCTGAATTCAGAAATTTTAACCGAAGATTTTGGATAGCTAGTGCTACCTACCATAACAAATTTTTTATTCCCAGACTCAGGCCTAGCAGCAGTATCAGTTGTTGTAGAAAATCCAGGCTTGTAATAACTCGGGCTCAGTCGTCTGCCAGGAATAGTGAATTCGCTATAGTTGAAAAACACAGACAGTCAGTTAGTGATCCAGCAACCGATTTCTCCTCCAGCATAGCAAGAAATCCTGCTGGAGGTCAGTGTCTAGTTTACTTATGTACAAACAAAGAGGGAGGGGTTACAGTAGCCACTCCCACATATACAGTATCAGGTGTCACAAGGTGAAGATTCAGCCTACAGAAAATACGACACACCTCCACGTGCCATCAACAGACCACCACATCTGCAGCTATGGTGCCCAGTCGACAACACATGAACCCACGCTATATCGCACAATATGAAGGCAATATGACAACTTAATATTTCCACGACACAGTAAACCATATATTGCCTGAATGACACAGCCTGGAGTTGGCTGAAGCATGAGTACACACCAGGGCTTCACAATCCCCAAGAAAAAAACACAAGAATTTTTTTAATTTAAAATGAAGGTTTTGGATAGCTAGTGCTACCTACCAGAACAACATTTTTATTCCCAGGCCCAGCAGCAGTATCAGTTAACCATATATTGCCTGAATGACACAGCCTGGAGTTGGCTGAAGCATGAGTACACACCAGGGCTTCACAATCCCCAAGATAAAACACAAGAATTTTTGAAATTTAAAAGAAGATTTTGGATAGCTAGTGCTACTTACTATAACAAAATTTTTATTCCCAGACCCAGGCACAGCAGCAGTATCAGTAAACCATATATTGCCTGAATGACACAGCCTGGAGTTGGCTGAAGCATGTGGAGACCATTGAAATATATGATTTTTTTTATTTAAATTTAAGATTTTGAAATTTAAATTAATGATTTTGAAATTGAACTTTTAACTCCCAAGTTTTAGTGTCCCGGACCCCGGCGTGTGGGTACAAAGGGACAAATTTAACAAGCCCCCACAGGGCTCATGTGGCCGTGAGATGTAGGCGCAATGTCTCCATTGCCCTGACCAGCCATTGTTTCCAACACTTTTTGCCAAGGCAAACCATGTGAAGAACAGCAAGACACCGCCGTGGTATGCTGAAGGGCCACTGAGACTTGTCAGGGCAGTGGGGGCTGAGGACACGGTGGAGGATGAGGAGGCAGAGTTGCACACTGTCACAGGACCAACGGGCTGACAGAGTGAAGCAGGAAGCAGCATGAGTACACAAGAGGGGTTCACAACTCCTAAAATTAAAAGGTGAATGTTGAAATCTCTATTGAAGATACATGTTAGGTAGTGCTACCAACCAAAAATTTAAGGCCCAAGCCCAGAAGCATCAGTAAGCCAAGTAGTTCCTCAAAGACACAGTCATGAAAAGGCATCAGCAGTACACAAGAGGATTTCATAACCTCCCCGGAGCGCTCACGGCGTCTCTCTCCCTGCAGCGCCCCGGTCAGTCCCGCTGACTGGGAGCTCTGCACTGTCATGACCGTTGGGGATGCGATTCGCACAGCGGGACGCGCCCGCTCGCGAATCGCATCCCAGGTCACTTACCCGTCCCGGTCCCCTGCTGTCATGTGCTGGCGCGCGCGGCTCCGCTCTCTAGGGCGCGCGCGCGCCAGCTCTCTGAGACTTAAAGGGCCAGTGCACCAATGATTGGTGCCTGGCCCAATTAGCTTAATTGGCTTCCACCTGCTCCCAGACTATATCTGCTCACTGCCCCTGCACTCCCTTGCCAGATCTTGTTGCCTTGTGCCAGTGAAAGCGTTTAGTGTGTCCAAAGCCTGTGTTACCTGAACTTCTGCTATCCATCTTGACTACGAACCTTGCCGCCTGCCCCGACCTTCTGCTACGTCTGACCTTGCCTCTGCCTAGTCCTTCTGTCCCACGCCTTCTCAGCAGTCAGCGAGGTTGAGCCGTTGCTAGTGGATACGACCTGGTTGCTACTGCCGCAGCAAGACCATCCCGCTTTGCAGCGGGCTCTGGTGAAAACCAGTAGCCTCTTAGAACCGGTCCACTAGCACGGTCCACGCCTATCCCTCGCTGACACAGAGGATCCACTACCTGTGAGCCGAATCGTGACAGTAGATCTGGCCATGGATCCCGCTGAGGTGCCGCTGCCAAGTCTCGCTGACCTTACCACGGTGGTCGCTCAGCAATCGCAGCAAATTGCCCAACAAGGACAGCAGCTGTCGCAGTTGACCGCCACGTTACAGCAACTTCTGCCTCTGCTACAGCAGCAACCATCTCCTCCGCCAGCTCCTGCACCTCCTCCGCAGCGAGTGGCCGCTCCTAGCCTCCGCTTGTCCCTGCCGGACAAATTTGATGGGGACTCCAGACTCTGCCGTGGATTTTTGTCTCAGTGTTCCCTGCATATGGAGATGTTGTCGGACTTGTTTCCTACAGAACGGTCTAAGGTGGCGTTCGTAGTGAGCCTTCTTTCAGGAAAAGCCTTGTCTTGGGCCACACCGCTCTGGGACCGCAATGATCCTGCCACAGCCACAGTCCAGTCCTTCTTCGCTGAGGTCCGTAGTGTCTTCGAGGAGCCAGCCCGAGCTTCTTCTGCGGAGACTGCCCTGCTGAACCTGGTCCAGGGTAATTCTTCAGTGGGCGAGTACGCCATCCAATTTCGTACTCTTGCTTCCGAATTATCATGAAATAACGAGGCTCTCTGCGTGACCTTTAAAAAAGGCCTATCCAGTCGCATCAAGGATGTGCTGGCCGCACGAGAGATTCCTGCCAACCTGCAAGAACTTATCCATTTGGCCACCCGCATTGACATGCGTTTTTCTGAGAGACATCAGGAGCTCCGCCAGGAAAAAGACTTAGATCTCTGGGCACCTCTCCCACAACATCCTTTGCAGTCTACGCCTGGGCCTCCCGCCGAGGAGGCCATGCAAGTGGATCGGTCTCGCCTGACCCAGGAAGAGAGGAATCGCCGTAGGGAAGAAAATCTTTGTCTGTACTGTGCCAGTACCGAGCATTTCTTGGTGGATTGCCCTATCCGTCCTCCACGTCTGGGAAACGCACGCACGCACCCAGCTCACGTGGGTGTGGCGTCTCTTGGTTCTAAGTCTGCTTCTCCACGTCTCACCGTGCCCGTGCGGATTTCTCCTTCAGCCAACTCCTCCCTCTCAGCCGTGGCCTGCTTGGACTCTGGTGCCTCTGGGAATTTTATTTTGGAGTCTTTTGTGAATAAATTCCGCATCCCGGTGACCCGTCTCGTCAAGCCGCTCTACATTTCCGCGGTCAACGGAGTCAGATTGGATTGCACCGTGCGTTTCCGCACAGAACCCCTCTTGATGTGTATTGGACCCCACCTAGAAAGGATTGAGTTATTCGTCCTCCCCAACTGTACCTCTGAGGTCCTCCTCGGTCTGCCATGGCTCCGGCTTCATTCTCCCACCCTTGATTGGACCACCGGGGAGATCAAGAACTGGGACTCTGCCTGCCATAGGAAGTGCCTCTCCCCCCCTCCCAGTCCCGTCAGGCAAGCCTCAGTGCCTCCTCATGGCCCCTGGTCTGGTGACACACTGCCCCGTGCCAGGCTTCGCCCTCTGCCCTCCCTCCCCATTCCCACTCCTGCTGTACTGCCTGCCGTTGAGGAAACCCTCCATTCTTTCCCGGTGTCCTCATCCCAGGGGAGGCAGTTACCGGACAAAGAAAAGGGGAGACCTAAGGGGGGGGTACTGTTACGCCTAGCGCTCCGGGTCCCCGCTCCTCCCCGGAGCGCTCACGGCGTCTCTCTCCCTGCAGCGCCCCGGTCAGTCCCGCTGACCGGGAGCGCTGCACTGTCATGGCCGTTGGGGATGCGATTCGCACAGCGGGACGCGCCCGCTCGCGAATCGCATCCCAGGTCACTTACCCGTCCCGGTCCCCTGCTGTCATGTGCTGGCACGCGCGGCTCCACTCTCTAGGGCGCGCGCGCGCCAGCTCTCTGAGACTTAAAGGGCCAGTGCACCAATGATTGGTGCCTGGCCCAATTAGCTTAATTGGCTTCCACCTGCTCCCAGACTATATCTGCTCACTGCCCCTGCACTCCCTTGCCGGATCTTGTTGCCTTGTGCCAGTGAAAGCGTTTAGTGTGTCCAAAGCCTGTGTTACCTGAACTTCTGCTATCCATCTTGACTACGAACCTTGCCGCCTGCCCCGACCTTCTGCTACGTCTGACCTTGCCTCTGCCTAGTCCTTCTGTCCCACGCCTTCTCAGCAGTCAGCGAGGTTGAGCCGTTGCTAGTGGATACGACCTGGTTGCTACTGCCGCAGCAAGACCATCCCGCTTTGCGGCGGGCTCTGGTGAAAACCAGTAGCCTCTTAGAACCGGTCCACTAGCACGGTCCACGCCAATCCCTCGCTGACACAGAGGATCCACTACCTGTGAGCCGAATCGTGACATAAACATGTATGTAAGCTAGTGCAAAACATCCCAAAATGTATGGCCCAAGCCCTGAAGCATCAGTAAGCCAAGTAATTCCTGAAAGACACAAAAGCAGTCAGGAGCAGGCATCAGCAGTACCCAAGAGGGTTTCATAACCCCTTACATTGAAAGATCAATGTTGAAATTTCTATTAAGCATGTATTTAGCTAGTGCTAAACATCCAAAAATTTAAGGCCCAAGCCCAGAAGCATCAATAAGTCAAGTAGTTCCTGAAAAATCCAAATTATGGCTTATTTTTTGCATCACTAATTCTACTTTGTAATGATGTCAGTCATTTTACCCATAAATCTACGACAAAACAGCAAAAAAATCATTGTGCGACAAAATTGAAGAAAAAACACAATTTTTTAAATTTTGGAGGATTCCGTTTTACGCAGTAAATTTTTTGGTAAAAATTACACCTTTTCTTTATTTTGTAGGTTCATACAATTAAAATGATCTCCTACATTTATAGGTTTGATTTTGTCGTACTTCTGTAAAAAAAATAATAACTGCATGCAGGAAAATTTATACGTTTAAAACTGTCATCTTCTGACCCCTATAACTTTTTATTTTTCCATGTATGGGGTGGTATGAGGGCTCATTTTTTGCGCTGTGATCTGAAGTTTTTAGCGGTACCATTTTTGTATTAATTGGACTTTTTCA
Source organism: Hyla sarda (assembly GCF_029499605.1). Lineage (NCBI taxonomy): Eukaryota > Metazoa > Chordata > Amphibia > Anura > Hylidae > Hyla > Hyla sarda. The sequence continues at coordinate 418,610,912 of NC_079192.1, forward strand.
TCGCTTTTTATTAATTTTTTCATGATATAAAAAGTGTCCAAAAATACGCTATTTTGGACTTTGGAATTTTTTTGCGTGTACGCCATTGATTGTGTTGTTTAATTAACTATATATTTTTATAATTCGGACATTTCCACACGCAGCGATACCACATATTTTATTTACACTGTTTTATTTTAAATGGGAAAAGGAGAGTGATTCAAACTTTTATTAGGGAAGGGGTTAAATGATCTTTATTAACTTTTTTTTCACTTTTTTTTTTTTTGCAATGTTATAGCTCCCATAGGAGACTATAGCACTGCACACACTGATCTTTTACATTGATCAATGATTTCTCATAGGAAACCATTGATCAATGATTCTGCCGCTTGACTGCTCATGCTGTGTCACAGCTGTTCAGGATGCCGCGATTTCACCGCGGCCATCCCGAACAGCCCCGTGAGCTAAGCGGCATTGTTTTACTTTCACTTTAGACACGACATTCAACTTTGAACGCCTGTCTAAAGGGTTAATAGCGCGCGGCACTGCGATCACTGCCGCGTGCTATTAGCCACGGGTCCCAGCCGTTGTTAGAGGCTGGACCTGACCCGCTATGATGCGGGGCCATGCCATGGCCCCATGTTATAGAGAGGGAAAGGACTCAGGACGTACCGGTATGTCCTTGGTCCTTAAAGGAGTAGTCCGGCGAGCACTTTTCTCATGTTATCCCGTCCGGGCTGCAAAATAAAAGAAAACAAACTTTCTTTTACCTGCCAACGAGCCCCCGGTGCTCCGGTACAGGTGTTCTGTCCCCAGGCTGTATTCTTCTTACTTCCTGTTAGCCTGGCACATCACACGGAGCTTCAGCCTATCACCAGCCGAGGCGGGACATCGCTGCAGCCGGTGATAGGCTGAAGCTCCGTGTGACGAGCCGGGCTAACAGGAAGTAAGAAGAATACAGCCCGGGGACAGAACACCTGTACCGGAGCACCTGGGGCTCGTTGGCAGGTAAGGCTGGGTTCACACCACGTTTTCTTAAATACGGCTCCCGTATACGGTTGGGAGGAGGGGGGGCGGGGCTTAATCGCGGCGCCCGCACTCAGCCGTATTCGGGAACCGTATTTAATGCAAGTCTATGAGCCGACCGGAGTGAACCGCAGCCTCCGGTCGGCTTCGTTTTCGGCCGTATGCGGTTTCCCGACCGCAGGCAAAAACGTGGTCGACCACGTTTTTGGCTGCGGTCGGGAAACCGAATACGGCCGAAAACGAAGCCGACCGGAGGCTGCGGTTCACTCCGGTCGGCTCATAGACTTGCATTAAATACGGTTCCCGAATACGGCTGAGTGCGGGCGCCGCGATTAAGCCCCGCCCCCTCCTCCCAACCGTATACGGGAGCCGTATTTAAGAAAACGTGGTGTGAACCCAGCCTAAGAGAAAGTTTTTTTTCTTTTATTTTGCAGCCCGGACGGGATAACATGAGAAAAGTGCGCGCCGGACTACTCCTTTAACAGGTTAAGCATGTATGTACCTTAGTGCTAACATCCAAAAATTTAAAGCCCAAGCCCAGCAGCATCATTAAGCCAAGTAGTTCCTGAAACACACAGCCTGGAGCAGGCATCAGCATGAGTTTACAGAAGGGCTTTACAACCCCTAACATTATGATAATGTTGAAATCAGTATACAAGATGTATGTTAGCTAGTGCTAACATCAAAAAATTTTAGGCACAGGCCCAGCAGCATCACTAAACCATATAGTTGGTGAAACACAGCCTGGATCAGGCAGCAGCAGAAGAACACAAAAGGGCTTAATAACCCCAAACATTAAAAGGTGAATCTTGAAATCTGTATAGAACATGTATGTTAGCTAGTGCTAACATCCAAAAAATGTAGGCACAGGCCCAGCAGCATCAGTAAGTCAAGAAGCTCCTGAAACACACAGCCTGGATCAGGCAGCAGGATATGTACAAAAGAGGGCTTCACAATCCCTGACATTAAAAGATCAATGTTGAAATCTTTATTGAGCATGTATGTTTGCTAGTGATACCATAAAAAATCCAAATAGGTAATATCCAAAACAGCAGTGCCAGCAGCATCAGAAAACAATATATTGTCTGAATGGCACAACCTGGAGATGGCTGAAGCATGAGGATACCATATAGTGGCTAAATGGCACAGCCTGGAGGTGACCTCAGGAGTCCTGAAAGTGACTCTAATGCAAGGAATTTCTGAAACTTGGGACCAGCACCTTAATTATGTTTTGCAGTATCCATGGCAGCACAATGAGAGAGCCTGGAGGTGGTAGCATCAGCATGAGGAGACCATATGGTGGCACAATGACAGTGCCTGGAGGTGGTAGCATCAGCATGAGGAGACCATATGGTGGCACAACTGCAGAGCCTGTAGGTGGTAGCATCAGCATGAGGAGACCATATGGTGGCACAATGACAAAGCATGGAGGTGGTAGCATTAGCATGAGGAGACCATAGAGCAGCAGAATGAGAGAGCCTGGAGGTGGCAGCATTAGCATGTAGAGACCATATTGTGGCACAATGACAGAGCCTGGAGGTGGTAGCAATAGCATGAGGAGACCATAGAGCAGCACAATGGCAGAGCCTGGAGGTGGCAGCAGCAGCATGAGGGCCATGCCAACTGAGGGTTGAGTGTGAGGAACCCACTGACTGTTGACTGGGGGTGTCGAATGTCACTTGAGAGAAAGTGGATGACCGAGTTAACCGATCAATCACGGCTGCTGGGTTGCTGGTCGCGACACGACTGCTAGCTGACACCGGGAGCTAAAAATGCGCTACAGTACACTTGGAAAATGTATTTTCATAAAACAACAGTCAGTGATTAGTTTTCCCTGTCCTTTCCCAGTATCTAGACTTGTTACAGATTTACAGATACTAAATAGTAGACTGCTTTGATGTCGGTATGTGGTATGCACATATGAGGGCAGTAAAATGCGCTACAATGAGCCTAAAAACTCTGTATTTTTGTAAAACACCAGCTGGTAATTACTTTTGCATGGACTTTCCCAGTATCTAGACTTCTTACAGATTTACAGATACAAAATAGTAGACTGCTTTGATGAAGGTTTGTGGTATGCACGTATGAGGGCAGACAAATGCACTACAGTCCGCTCAAAAAACTTATTTTTGCACGGCAGCAGGACACAACAGTGCAGCACCACAAAAATTGCACAGTGTTAGGAATGGTGTGAATTGCTGGTTATTATACCGTCTACAGACTAGTATAAGCAGCAGATGATTTCTTGTGGAAAAAATACACAGAATTGCACTGAAAAATCTTTCCTGTCTCCTGTGATACGGTTCATTAAGTTCAGGCAGCTTTTTGATATGTATGAGGCAACAAAAAGCTATCGGCCCCTCTCTGATAAAATGCTGAATAAAGTGACTGGGAGGTTTATGGCGTCAAAATCCTTCTCAGTGGGAACAAGCAAAGCACTGCACTTCGCTCTGTCCACAACGCTGCTGTGACTAGCAGTTGGCAGTGGAACGCTGCGGTATAATCAATTCAGCGTCTCTGTGTAACACACACAGAGACACAAAGCCGTCCTATCCCTCTGCAGTGAATGGCATGAAATGAGCAGCCGCAAAATGGCTGCCGATTATATAGGGCTGTGACATCACAGGAGTCAATGAATGATGATAGGCTGCATCTCGCATGTGATTCAGGGTCATCACGCCTACCTCGCTTCCCGTCTCGCATTCGCGCCTTCCCAACATCCCCTGCCCCATGTACTGACATGTGGATCTGTATTTTTAGGTGTCCTGGAGCCTTGGAGTTTAATGAAGCGATTTGCGCGACAGAATCGCGGCAATATTCGCATTCGTTGGGGATCGAAGAAATCCTGAAATTTGTAATGAATTTGGGTTTGTCTGCTTCGATTCGCTCATCTCTACTATTGACTATACACAATCCATCTCCAGTTGCGGAGGAAATATCCATATTTGCAGCACTTGTAGCGCCTAAGTCCCTGCTAAGGACCTCACTCCACTAACTTTATTTAAATAAATGCTATTTTAATTTGTAAACTCTCTCTCTTATTCTCTTTTGTTTATTTCATTACTCTTTGCATTTTTTCTTCTGTTCTTTTCCTTATCTCTCACCCTAGCCTAGTAGGACTGTTACCCATTTTTTGTCTCCACCTGCATTATAATTGTTGTAGTATAATAAAAATGTATATAATTTGTTGTACACCAAAAAGTCATAGTATACAGTATTCTCTGATGTCTTGTAGAGGTTGTCCTGAACTAATCAGGAGAAGCAACATTTCAACCCATCACCAGCATCATGTACAGTCCACAGTGAAGTCGTGTACTACACATAGTCATAAGTACACATAAAGTCATGTACAGTAGGAATCTAACACAACCACACAGTCCATACAAATGTCATATGTCTAAAATGTCAAAGGTGATATTTCTTGTGTCCTCGTGCTCAGGATACGTTGCTGGCCAGAAGGTATTGCTGTTACCCACAAAAGCACGCAACAAAAAGTCAAAGGTAACAAAATTGTGCATTAAGAGGCTTAGAAATTTGCATAAATGGAACAACAAGCATAACAGATGGACTGAGACTCCGATCTGCGGATGGTAAGTATTGTTACTATCACTCACTAAGCCGGTACCAGCAGCTTAAAGTGGATGATATTCACGACAGATCCCCTTTAATTATTTTTGTAGAAGTCGCTGTGTGATATAATTTCTGGGAGACATTTTGGTTTCACTCCTCCTTGTATTACTATTTGTGCTACTCTTGGTGTTTCGGCAGATAACGCGGGACTCATCCTGCGGTTAGTATTCCAGAAGATACTCGGGAAAGATCTGATGTTTCTCAAACACCACAAAGATGGAGGGATCGGTGATGTTGTCCACGCAGGAGTCATAATACTCCGTGGTGCTGCCGGGTCTCTGCGGTGGGCGCTTCATTTGTTGGTTTCCTATGGTGAAGTCTCCCACCAGCACACGAGCCACGAACATCGACTGCGTCCCATCAGGAGCCTTAGAGGAGTATTTGTGGGCGTACGAGGCGTCTCTGGCAAAGTAACTTCCTATGGAGAGAATGTGGACAGGTTATAGAAGTCCCTGGGAAAATACCAAATATAGTAGTGGAAACCAAAGCGGTCAGAGCATGCTGGGAGTTGTAGTAGAATGAAAACCTGAGAGCCGGAGATCATTGAAATATCTGTCATAACTGCAAACATTGTTACTGATCTGAAATGTATCTGAATATTGATACATTAGGATACAATGTACCCATATTCTTAAAGGGGCCCTGTCACCATTAGGAATGAGGTCTCTGGTAAATACTCGTTGATCAGGTGGCATTTATTAGGGGCCCTAAAGCTACATCTCATGGGTCTTCCTATTTCTGTGGCATTGTGTAGTGCGGGGAACTACTTTTAGTAAGCGTCCGCTCAGATGAAGGTCCCAGCTGAATGCTAAGGCCTAGTTCACACCTCGAGACCCTACCATGAAAGAAAAAGACACTGCCTGTTGTGTTATAATTGCAATACTAAGTAGTAAAAGGAGCTACTGAGGTGTGGAGGATGTAAATCTCCAGCTCCCAGTATGATCTGAATACTGTGCCCCTAAATGTAATCTTGCCAAACACTGTGCCAACATCAAACAATAAACAGTGTCACTGCCCCCAATAAACTGTGTCACTATCCCCCAATGAACTGTGCCACTGCCCCCCAATGCTCTGTGCCACTAGCCCCCCTAATGAACTGTTACACTGCCCCGTAATGATCTGTACCACTGCCCCCTAATGATCTGTACCACTGCCTCCTAATGATCTGTACCACTGCCCCCTAATGATCTGTACCACTGCCTCCTAATGATCTGTACCACTGCCTCCTAATGATCTGTACCACTGCCCCCTAATGATCTGTGCCACTGCCCCCTAATGATCTGTGACACTGCCCCCTAATGATCTGTGCCACTGCCCCCTAATGATCTGTGCCACTGCCCCCTAATGATCTGTGCCACTGCCCCCTAATGATCTGTGCCACTGCTCCCTAATGATCTGTACCACTGCCCCCTAATGATCTGTACCACTGCCCCCTAATGATCTGTGCCACTGCCTCCTAATGATCTGTGCCACTGCCCCCTAATGATCTGTGCCACTGCCCCCTAATGATCTGTACCACTGCCCCCTAATGATCTGTGCCACTGCCTCCTAATGATCAGTGACACTGCCCCCTAATGAACTGTTACACTGCCCCCTAATGATCTGTGCCACTGCCTCCTAATGATCTGTGCCACTGCCCCCTAATGATCTGTGACACTGCCTCCTAATGATCTGTGCCACTGCCTCCTAATGATCTGTAACACTGCCCCCTAATGATCTGTGACACTGCCCCTAATGATCTGTACCACTGCCCCTAATGATCTGTGACACTGCCTCCTAATCATCTGTGCCACTGCCCCCTAATGATCTGTACCACTGCCCCCTAATGATCTGTGACACTGCCTCCTAATGATCTGTGACACTGCCTCCTAATGATCTGTGACACTGCCCCCTAATGAACTGTTACACTGCCCCTAATGATCTGTACCACTGCCCCCTAATGATCTGTACCACTGCCTCCTAATCATCTGTGCCACTGCCCCCTAATGATCTGTACCACTGCCCCCTAATGATCTGTGACACTGCCTCCTAATGATCTGTGACACTGCCTCCTAATGATCTGTGACACTGCCCCCTAATGAACTGTTACACTGCCCCCTAATGATCTGTGGCATTGTCCCTAATAAACTGTGCCCCTAAATGTAATCTTGCCAAACACTGTGCAAACCTTAAACAATAAACTGTGCCACTACCCCCCCCCCCCAATAAATTGTTTCCCTATCCCCCTAATGATCTGTGCCACTGCCTCCTAATGATCTGTAACACTGCCCCCTAATGATCTGTAACACTGCCCCCTAATGATCTGTGACACTGCCCCCTAATGATCTGTGCTACTGCCCCCTAATGATCTGTGACACTGCCCCCTAATGATCTGTGCCACTGCCTCCTAATGATCTGTACCACTTCCCCCTAATGATCTGTAACACTGCCCCCGAATGATCTGTGACACTGCCCCCTAATGATCTGTTACACTGCCTCCTAATCATCTGTGCCACTGCCCCCTAATGATCTGTACCACTGCCCCCTAATGATCTGTAACACTGCCCCCTAATGATCTGTACCACTGCCCCCTAATGATCTGTTACACTGCCTCCTAATCATCTGTGCCACTGCCCCCTAATGATCTGTACCACTGCCCCCTTATGATCTGTACCACTGCCCCCTAATGATCTGTGACACTGCCCCCTAACGATCTGTGACACTGCCCCCTTATGATCTGTACCACTGCCCCCTAATGATCTGTGACACTGCCCCCTAACGATCTGTGACACTGCCTCCTAATGATCTGTGCCACTGCCCCCTAATGATCTGTGCCACTGCCTCCTAATCATCTGTGCCACTGCCCCCTAATGATCTGTTACACTGCCTCCTAATCATCTGTGCCACTGCCCCCTAATGATCTGTACCACTGCCCCCTAATGATCTGTTACACTGCCCCCTAATGATCTGTACCACTGCCCCCTAATGATCTGTTACACTGCCTCCTAATCATCTGTGCCACTGCCCCCTAATGATCTGTACCACTGCCCCCTTATGATCTGTACCACTGCCCCCTAATGATCTGTGACACTGCCCCCTAACGATCTGTGACACTGCCCCCTAATGATCTGTACCACTGCCTCCTAATGATCTGTGACACTGCCCCCTAATGATCTGTGCCACTGCCTCCTAATGATCTGTGCCACTGCCCCCTAATGATCTGTACCACTGCCTCCTAATGATCTGTACCACTGCCTCCTAAGCATCTGTGCCACTGCCCCCTAATGATCTGTGACACTGCCCCTAATGATCTGTGACACTAGTCCTAATGATCAGTGACACTGCCCCCTAATGAACTGTTACACTGCCCCCTAATGATCTGTGCCACTGCTCCCCTGATGAACTGTGGCATTGTCCCTAATAAACTGTGCCCCTAAATGTAATCTTGCCAAACACTGTGCAAACCTTAAACAATAAACTGTGCCACTACCCCCCCCCAATAAACTGTTTCACTATCCCCCTAATGATCTGTGCCACTGCCCCCTAATGATCTGTGACACTGCCCCCTAATGATCTGTACCACTGCCCCCAAATGATCTGTGCCACTGCCCCCTAATGATCTGTGACACTGCCTCCTAATGATCTGTGACACTGCCCCCTAATGATCTGTGCCACTGCCTCCTAATGATCTGTGCCACTGCCTCCTAATGATCTGTGACACTGCCCCCTAATGATCTGTGCCACTGCCTCCTAATGATCTGTACCACTGCCTCCTAATGATCTGTGCCACTGCCTCCTAATGATCTGTGACACTGCCCCCTAATGATCTGTGCCACTGCCCCTAATGATCTGTACCACTGCCTCCTAATGATCTGTGCCACTGCCTCCTAATGATCTGTGACACTGCCCCCTAATGATCTGTGCCACTGCCCCCTAATGATCTGTACCACTGCCCCTAATGATCTGTACCACTGCCTCCTAATGATCTGTGTCACTGCCCCTAATGATCTGTACCACTGCCTCCTAATGATCTGTGCCACTGCCTTCTTATGATCTGTGTCACTGCCTCCTAATGATCTGTACCACTGCCCCCTAATGATCTGTGCCACTGCCTCCTAATGATCTGTACCACTGCCTCCTAATGATCTGTACCACTGCCCCCTAATGATCTGTGACACTGCTCCCTAATGATCTGTGCCACTGCCTCCTAATGATCTGTACCACTGCCTCCTAATGATCTGTACCACTGCCCCCTAATGATCTGTGACACTGCCCCCTAATGATTTGTGACACTGCCCCCTAATGATCTGTGACACTGCCTCCTAATCATCTGTGCCACTGCCTCCTAATGATCTGTGACAATGCCTCCTAATGATCTGTGACACTGCCCCCTAATGATCTGTGCCACTGCTCCCCTGATGAACTGTGGCATTGCCCCTAATAAACTGTGCCCCTAAATGTGATCTTGCCAAACACTGTGCCAACCTTAAACAATAAACTGTGCCACTACCCCCCCCAATAAACTGTGTCACTACCCCCCCCCTCCAATGAACTGTGCCACTGCCCCCTAATGATCTGTGCCACTGTTCCCCTGATGAACTGTGGCATTGCCCCTAATAAACTGTGCCCCTAAATGTAATCTTGCCAATCACTGTGCCAACCTTAAACAATAAACTGTGCCACTACCCCCCCAATAAACTGTGTCACTACCCCCCCCCTCCAATGAACTGTGCCACTGCCCCCTAATGATCTGTGCCCATTTTTAGTTACTGAGATAAAAGGGAGGGGTCAAGCCCCAGTAGATGCATAAGTCATACACCTAGTCTGTGCCACTGCCCCCCAATGATAGTGCCGCTGCCCCCCCCCAATAAATTGTAACACTGTCCCCTTAATGACTTGTGCCACTGCCCTAAATGATCTTTGCCACTGCCCCCCTAATAAACTGTTCTACGTCCCCCCAATAATCTGCACCACTGCTCCCCCAATGATCTGTACCACTGTGCTCTTACATTATTGTTTCCCAACCTGAGACTCTCCGACACAGATGCTGCAAACTACAACTCCCATCATGCACAGCACAGAAGTGAATTATGGGGGCTGTAGTTTTGCAGGTTGAGGAACATGACTTTAAATAACCTGTTCCATCGCATCGCTCTGGCTTCTTCTAGTATAGTGACAGAAGCAGAATGAGGCAGAGAGGGTTAATCTTCCCATCTGCATCATAGCTGAGTGCTGAGTGGCCGTTCGGGGGGTGGGGGGGGGGGGGTGGAGTGTCCGCCAATCCAACTAGCACTTGTCTATTCAGTTGTATCTGCGTCTTGAAGACACTCATACAATTGAATGCCAGGAGATCGGATCCCTCCTCTCACTGGTTTCTTGAGCCGGCTGGAGGTGGTGGAGACCCCGGGTGACCCTCAAATGCTTCTTGACGGTTGATCCGGACAAGTGTAGTTCCCCTGGTATTGTGGATGAGGCCTCCAGCTGTAGGATAACAGAGCAGTTGTATGACCTCATGAGGTTTAGTGACCTCTATGGGAGTCGTCCTATATTCAAGTTTCCACAAGATCATCTGATTGGCCATGAGGATCAATGTCACTCGGGTCATGGGGTACAGCCTTCCAATCAGATGTCCCCTGTACATGTTCCTTCTTACCTTGTCCATAAGCAGTGCCATGGGTGCCGCAGAGACGCCAGTCAAAGTTCTGATTACAGATGGCGACTATGTGTGCCGTGTCTGTGCCGTGAAACAGTCGCATTTCCTTCACTTCTTGTCCCTGATTTATTTTTTTCATCTGTTCCTTTTGCCTTAAATGAGAAAAACAACATTACAAAACAAGGGCCCAGCCATAAATGGTTCCCCCATACATAGTGTAGAAGGAAGATGGGGCCACCATGATCTGGGGCTTTATGTTCCTCGGCCACCACTTGTGATCCTCACCCCATAAGGAATATGGTCTTTTCCCAAAACATGAGGTGAGATCTGACCTACCACTGGAACACCTGCCACAGAGACGGGTTCTGGAGACGCCACAGCTTCTTCACCACATGCCCGCTGACTGTCTTGGTGAAGCTGCTGACAATTTCTGAGAACTCGCTGGACGTGTCAGAGACCGGAACTTTCTGGAGGGGAGAGAAGTTATCACCTCGGGTCAAGGGTCGTCCGGTCAGCGCTGTAGTCACCAGTAATAGGGACGTTACCTGACAGCCGATCTCCGGTAGGGCTGAAGTGTCCCATGTACTCGGGTAGATGTCAGTCTTCGGAGGGGGCGGTGCTGTCTTCAGGGGGGCGTTGCTGTCTTCAGGGGGGGGGGGTGCTGTCTTCACGGGGGCCTGGGGAGCTGATGATTTTGTTCTAAAAGAATAGATAAATTTAACCCCTTAAGCAAACATTCCCCCCCCCCCTCATCTTCTAACAGCAGAGCCGTAGGAGACTTGTTTTTCAGTGGAAAAGTTGTATTTTTTAACAGTACCCTTTATTTTTCCATATAATGTGTTATTTAAAAACAAACAAACAAACAAAAAAAACATCTGGGTCTTTTTAATTACTTTTTATATACTTGATGGGAGGCAAAGTATTTTCCTCTATGACATTATTCACTATGCAAGATAACAAAAAATGGGAATTTATTGATTTACGTTATTATTGTTTTGTTTTTTTTTTTTTTAAGTAAACTTTTATTTTTTTAATCTGTTTTTGTTTCTTTTAACTATTTTTTTTATTATCGCTATTTTGGGAGATATGAATGATTTTGGGTATTTGAAGGATCTTTTGTTGAAAGTAGTAATGCTGGTTAAATATTTGATAGAGTACAGAAATGGTTTGATCATAACCCCCCATTTATTGAACAGTGGTTAGGATTAAAAGTTACGAAAGATCTAGAATAGGGAAGAAAAAGAAGAAGCAAAGAGAATTTGATAGGGTATGGGGTGAGTGGTAGTTTGGTGGGGTACTTGAGAATAATAATCTGGCCATTTACAAATATGTATTTTGTGTTGTGTTGTTCCCTTCTTTTCTCTTTTTTCTCCACACAGGGAGGGGGGGTTGAAGGTAATTAATGTGTGCTGTAATTTCACTGTATGAAGATAAAAAAAATAAAAAAATTAAAGAATAAGAAAAAAACCAAACAATTTTTTATTACGTCTTTTTGTCTCCCCTAGGGGACTTAAAGATGTGATTACTTGATAACTTGTACAGTACACAGCAATACATATGTATGGATGCAGTAGAAGCACCAACATGGCCGGTCTGGGTACCTTCACTAGGCCCCGACTACCATGATATCCGCATCATGGGGAGGATTTGGGGCCTCCTCCTTTTTTCTTATCTATACTGTATCTCGTATCTGTCTCTTATAATACATGTGATGATTTTACCTTCCTCTCAGTAAGTTCACATCTTCAAAACTTTGATATTTTGGTCTCCTGAGCGCGTCTCTCTTCCTTTTGGACCGAACATTCTTCTGCTTCATTTCTAAAATCATGGACAATTGTTAAGGAGGAAATAAACATCTTAAGAGCACAAATAATAGGTGCAAATGTGCATGTACTTTACAGAGATGAATTATGCTTTGGTCACGTGATCCTCCTAACCAATGGTTGCAGAAGAAGTCCCTAATCTAACCATCCTCTCCCAGGATAAGGGGTGGAACCAAACCTGTTACAACCAGTTCAGGCCCTACCTTTGCCAGGGAAACATCTCTTGATTTGCTACTGCTAGGCATCTACCCCTAGGCTGGATATATGGTCACTGTCTCTTTATATGTTGCTTTTTAGCAGTTTTACTGAATTTAGAAATCTTTTTGTTGCTTTTTAGCCCTTGTACATGTAATGGCTGATGCAGATACAATATGTTCTCAGATGAATATGTCCAGTCAATCACTGGATCAGGACATTGCAGCCAGGGATGGCCCAGAAGCAGAGGACAAACAGAAAAACCTAAATTCGTTCTTCATGTAAAATCCGTAAAGTCCATGAGGTTGGAGTTTCCGGCTTCAAGGGATAATCCTGCAGAAATAGAACTTTAGCTCCACAGAATAGAATTGAACTATGACATTGTTGCTCCTCCCCAGAAAGCTTTACTCTTTTCACTTCCATGGTCTTGTCCTGAGAAGGCTGATTCATAGAAAGTATAAGGGATCTCTGAAAGGAGGGCGTCAGCTGGGGAATGTTTTGGGTACATTTGGTTTCATGATGTCTTTCCTGGAATCAGATGTTAATCTGCCCAGACAACAAAATGATTTTGTCTAAAGAGCTGGGCAGATCACGACCCGCCAACTTGCCTTTAAAGGGGTACTCCAGTGGAAAACAATTTTTTCATATCAACTGGCTCCAGATTTGTAAATTACTTCTAATAAAAAATCTTAATCCTTCCAGAACTTATCAGCTGCTGTATGCTCCACAGGAAATTGTGTAGTTCTCTCCAGTCTGACCACAATGCTCTCTGCTGACACCTCTGTCCATGTCAGGAACTGTCCAGAGTAGAAGCAAATCCCCATAGCAAACCTCTCTTGCTCTGGACAGTTTCTGACATGGAGGTGTCAGCAGAGAGCACTGTGGTCAGACTGGAAAGAACTACACAACTTCCTCTGGAAGGGTTAAGATTTTTATATAGAAGTAATTTACAAATCTGCCTAACTTTCAAGCACCAGTTGATCTAAAATAAATTGTTTTCTAGAGGAGTAGCCCTTTAATGCAGTCCACCAGACCTTTATACTTCATTATTACAGGGAGCTCAAAAACTAAAGTATGGAACCAAATGGCATATAGTTCCACAGTAGATTTGTCTCAGATTGGACAGAGAAGAGATGAGAATGCAGACAATGTCTGACCTGGTTCTTCAAACACTCTCCTAAATGTAAAGATGAAGTTCGGTAAGTCGGACATCAGGGGATCTCCACCCTCCCTGTAGGTGAAACGCGTTGGAGGTCTGTAGCGGGGCCGGGGCGAGTCCTGTCCACGTGTGCTCATTTTCCTGCTGCTATTGTTTGCTGTTGCACCTCGTTCTTTGTGGTAATATTGGCACTTATTAATTTTAGTACCCTGCACCATTCATTATACCGTTAGCTCTGTGCACTTTTTCCACCATAGTGAGTTATTTGACCTTTTTGTTTATGAAGCAGCACTTTTTGTATACAGCAGCTACTAACTATCACTTTGGCACATTTCCCAATACAGTGGTCCCTCAACATACGATGGTAATTCGTTCCAAACGACTCATCGTTTGTCGAATCCATCGTATGTTGAGGGATCCGTGCAATGTAAAGTATAGGAAGCTGTACTTACCTGTCCCCGCCGCTCCGCAGCAGGTCCTCACCGCTCCCGCTGCTATTCCAGGGGCTCCCGATGCTGTCCCGCTGCTCCGGTGTCTTCTTTGCGATCCTTTGTTGTCTTGCGCATCTTCTGCAGGGTCCGGGCCTCGCTTTCTGGTGACGTTATTACGCTGCTGCGCCGGCGCGGCGTGCGTAGTGACGTAACAACGACGCCGGAAAGCAAGGCCTGGACCCTGGAGAAGATGCGCAAGACACCGGAGGATCGCGAAGTGGACCCGGAGCATCGGGAATAGGTAAGTGAACCTGCTGGGGCACATTACACTGCTATCCGACAGCAGCTTAAGCATTTTGCGCTGTCGGATAGCAGTTAATGCGATGGCCCCGACATATAAAAGCATCGTATGTCGATTTTATCATATGTCGGGGCCATCGTAGGTCGGGGGGTTACTGTATATTTACTTATGTTCACACGCATAATTTAACCAGGCACCTCACTTATTTCCTGCACCCCTTGCTACATTTCGATTACTATTGTTTTTACATGTACCAGTAATTCCTTTAGAGAAGCATTTTTTATATTTATATATTTCAGTTTATGTATTTAATTTTAATCCATCTTATATGCACAACCCATGACTGATATGTCTTTGTATTTTAATAAAAATTATGTATTTCTATATTTCTTATAATTTATTTTACCATTTGGGGTACTACATTTCACGCCCTTGTGGCGTTTATAGGTTTATATATTTGTCTTTTCTTCTGTAGTTACCCCCCTTCATCTTTACTGTAATATTGAACCATATATCTAGGACTTTTTAGGTTATATAGAACAACAGCACCTCCAATACCATCAGCTGCCCCTTTTGCGCTGCGTTAAAGACAGCCCTGAGCACCTCTATGAATGGGTCACTGGTGGAAGGAACTTCTGCAGGTCTTAGGCCCTTGGTGTACTTTATGAAAGCAACTGATGTTCCCAGACACGGCACCATAAGAGAAGGAAATAGACACAGACGTACAAGCAGAGGTCAGGGCGGCAGAGGTTGGTTGTCACAGGTAGAAGACAGATGGTCAGGGCAGACAGGAGAAGAGTCAGGAAACAAGTCAGGTCAGAACCTTGAAAACAATGAGACAAACCCCCCGGGGGCCCACATAGGTGACAATATCATTCATCACTACATTATACACCCCGGTACCTCGGAAGTTCATTTCATAGCAGTGGATGAACACGATGAAAGGAATGACTGTGGTGGGATCATTGAGATAGATGTTCTCCAGGTCTGAAGAGTACACAGAAGAGTTCACATTTATCACATCATTCTAAAGGACAGAAAACAGGAAAAGTATAAATCACCGGGCAATCCAGATCTCTGTCAGGACCCCCTTCCCCTCCAATTTTCACATGTCATTTGTAGCATTGTCCCCCTCAGATAGAGCTTAGAGAACTCTGGCTTCAGAAGCTAAGGGGGAGCCCTTGCACCCCCTATAACTTCCCCCCTAGAGGTGATTGAGTGCCCTGCACCAACTTACAGAATGGCCATAAAGTGTCCAAATGTCATAATTATCCTTCCAGTACCACAGCCACTCGGTGGTCAGGACATACTCAGGCGGCTTCATGACCGATGAGACGGTGGAGAGGCGACGAACGCGGTGCACGCCAGATCTCATAGTCAGAAAATCAATAGACTGAACTCTGAGAATGACAAGTGGGAGGAGTTAGAAGATAATGTTCCGCCCCTACACATGAACATGTAATGTCCCAGTACCTGTGATCCAGCTAATATGCACATGAAGTTGTTGTGAAGCCGTACGGAAACTGTCTGGAAACTGCATAAAGCTGTATGTGGGGATGCTGGGAGTTAACTTTCAAAACTGTCTTGTGCATTATATGGCATTAATAGCATACACAGAGATATTCCAGGATTGTAAGTGTTAAAATTTACATACGCCTTGTGTCACGCCTTCAGCAGTCTGGTTGGGTTACTATGTTTTGTATTTATGGTGTTGTGTAGTGTAGAAGTTGTTTGAGCCATTTCAGCTCCCATAGCCTATGAACTCTGATGACATCATCAGCTCAGCCCATAGCGGCCAAGCTTACAGCCAGGGCTCCAGAGGTAACCACATGGCCAGTAGGATCCTGAGCCATCCTCTCCATCCAAGCTTATGGTAGTATCGCTGGGTGTTCACACAACTATCCAACATTATAGTTTGTGTCTCTTTGCATTTTGTTGTGTTTTAATGTTTTCCTGCAGTTTATTACAATTTACAGTAAGCAGATAGGGACCATGGGTCATTCAGATAGGATGGCATGGTCCGGGATATATATCTGTGTATATTCTTATGGCTGCTTATGATCATCTTATATATCAGTGTTTTATGTAACATGTTGTGCATGTATTTGTATAATGTATATGCATAGTCATACATCAGTCTACATTAGTAAGTTCATTATTTTTCTGTTCCTCAGTTTCACCACATATATGTTTGTAAAGGTTTTTAAAAGTTGAAGTTGGACGTTGCTTCTTCAGTAATGAATTGCTGGGAAGGTTTAGCTGTCTGACAATGTATTAACCCTTCTTACACATAAGGAGGACAGAATACCATACATCAGATAAATGATGCCTTGGTCATATGATGCTTCCTAGCCTGTTTCTACACAAAATATTCTATACAGCTGTGGGAAGAGTCCCTATTCCAGCCTCCTCTACCCAGAGAGCTGGACCCAAATGATTCTAAGTCTGGCTTTTGCCAGAGCATCATGTTTTATTTCTGCTTTTGTTCGGCATACCTACACTTGGGCTCAAGTGTACTCATGGGTGTTATTTCATCCTTTAACATGCTCAAGATAAAGTCTGCAAGCAAATCACTGTCCTGTTCCAGTCCATACTATGAAGACAAAATTGTCAAGCCTTCAGATTCAAGAAGGAGTCTTGTCTTAGCCAGAGGAGAATAAGCTGAACAAGGGCCTCTTTGCATACACTAATTTCTTCAATGACCTATGGTTTAAGTTAGTGCTGTGTGGGTCAACACATCACAGAAGTTTCCTGTGTACCCAAAACTTACCACACATAAAAAGTATTGCATCACATATTTGAGGGCCTCCACAGTAGAGAACAATCTTATTGGATTAGATCTCGTCGGCAGCTGCATCTACCTTAGTATGCTCACTTACACTTGTTAAAAGTTCACTAAAGGCTCTCTACTTAGTACAACTGCGGAAATAGAATCTCTTAAAAGGGACAGTGACCAAATATTCTCAAATCTGCTCTAAAGACTAACATTTCACTCTGTGCGTATATTGCACAAAATATTCAAGTTTTTACATAATCCTGGTTTCCAAAGGTCCCATTCCCGTACTAAGGCAGCGATCTCCAACTGGGGTGCCATAAGGCCCCACCAGGGGTGTCACCCCACGCCAGTGGACAAGATGGCATTGTATTAAAAAACAAGTTGAATTTTCCTCCTGCAGGGAAGTGCCAGCCTCACTGTCACATGGGAAGCACTGCAGCAAGTACCACCCTAAACTTCACCAGAAAGCACCTTTCATGAACCCTCCTTGTGCCCTCCAACTACAAGTGAGATACATTTACGGGAGAGGTGGCAGGGGTTGTGAAGGCAGTTGGGGAGGTAGTTGTGGAGCCACATGGAGACATGTGGGGGCAATTGTGGAGGCAGAGTTGTGGCTATAGGTATTGTGTGTGTGTGTGTGGGAGGCTAAAAGCAGTGTGAGTTAAGCTGGTGGCATTGTGTATATGTGGGGGGGGGGGGGCATGTGGGAGAGCCTGGAGGAATTTGGGGAGGCTGGACGCATTGTGCGTGGGGGGGGGGGGGCTGGAAGCATTTGGGGGAGGCTGGAGGCATTGTGTGGTGTATGTGCTGAAGGTTGGAGGCATTTTTGAGATGCTTGAGGCATTGTTTGTGTGGGGGAGGCTGGATGCATTGTTTGTGAGGGAGGCTGGAGGCAATGTGTGTTGGGGAGGCTGGAGGCATTTGTATTGAAAATGGAAAGATAATGCTGGAAAATAGCAGAGCCTAAGATGCTTGTGTTGCAGGTTCTGCGGTGAAGAGTTGTGGCTGAAATAAATTGTCAAAATGTCCAGGCCAGATGGAGAAGAAAAGGGAAAGTGAACGACTCCATTTAGAGAAGACGTCACCTGTGAGTCCTGCATATAGCCGCACTGTAATCTACATAGCTAACAGATATATATATGAAGAAAGTGGAATGTCCAGCGCAAATAGATCCAACGGAGCAATTTATTGAAAAGTAAAACCTCAGTACATGGACAGCATGGACACAGGTGACGCAATTCGGCCCACCTAATGGGTTGTCACGCCCCCTCCCATAGACTTGCATAGCGGAGGCGAGGGTGATGTCACACCCGGCAGTTTGTGAGCTGGCAGCGCGGTGTACAGCTCAAAGAGGTGGGTGCCGAATGCAAGATTGCAGGGGGTCCCCAGCGGGGGACCCCCGCAGTCAGACATCTTATCCCCTATCCTTTGGATAGGGGATAAGATGTCTCAGGGCCGGAGTACCCCTTTAAATATCCAGTTCTTATAATCTCACACAAGGCCCCCAATGTGATGTTCACCAGTGATTGTGCCTGACCCCGTCTGATCATTTTAATTTCCAGTTATAGATACAATCTCACACACGGTTCTGGACGGCCCATACCTGTCAATCGTTGGGTCGCAGTAGCATTTCTCAATCTCCTCCATATTGGGGATATCTTCCCAGTTGGTTCCTTTGTTAATCTGCCAGCGGTACGGCAGGTAGTAATGCATGTCCGGGCAATGCCCTGTGAATAAAGGAGAACCCAACATTATCCACCGCTATCCCAACCTAATAAGGTGCTTCCTCCCAATAACCCCTCCCTCGAGGAGCACTCACCTTCTAATTTGCAGTGTTTCCAAAGATTAGAAAGACAGATCTCTGGGTCTTTCTCAGGATTTGCTTAAAAATAAAAAATAAACATCAGTAAGGCCTCTTTCACATTGCCCTCGGGCTATGATATGTGGAGCTTAGTCAGCAATTCCATTGAGTTTAGCAGAGAAAAAAAAAGTGCATGCTCTATTTTTTCTCTCCGCTAAACTAGGGTGAACTACCAGATCTCCAACGGACCCTATTCAGGTCATCGGGAAGTGTCAGAATCCAATGGAGTCTGTTGAGCTTTGATCCGATTTTCGGGCCATGTGGCTCAAAAAGAGAGCCAAATGGACCCAGAACGGGACGGAGAACAGATGTAAAGTGGATCTAGCTGAAATGTAACACTTTATTTATGGAATAATGAATATTTGATAGCCTGGTTGGGCACATACAGCCAATGGCACTTCTAGGGGTTGTGAAGGCTCCTGGTGCATAAAGAGGGATAGTGCCCTTTATACCCCAATAAGACGGTCCTGAGCTCTATACATAGGGGAATCTCCTATCATCCTGAACCAGAATCTGCATCCTGATAAAGGAGAAGACACCACTGGGTGAACTGGTTATGGACCAAGTCTACAGAGAGATGTCATCCAGATACACTACTGGGCCCCAACATGTAAATCCTTGTCCTACAGATACATTATACTCCAGTCACATACATGAGCTGCAAAATGCTAGATTTCCCACAAAGCTAGGGCCGGACTGGCCATTGGGCACACCAGGTGCTGGGCTGCCCACAGGGCCAGCTGGTCGTCCAGGGTGAATTTTAACTATAAGCGCGTCTTATAGTGTACCTGTCGTTAACAAAAACTTTTGATATGATGTAGATAATAACATCATATGTATATTTGTAATAAACATTTGTAAAAAAATATATAAAATGTATATTTTTGGGTAAAAACTTCTGTCCCTGCAGCTATTGAATGTGGGTCTCTATGAGGAGTTGAAATACAGGATGTGAGGGCAGGACAAGCAGGGCTGTGTAGACTCCTGGCTTGTCAATCATCCTGCTGTGTGAGCTGGAGGAGTGTCACAGAACCTCAGTGCACAGAGCCCTGCTTGTCCTCAGCGTACAGAGCCCTGCTTGTCCTCAGTGTACAGAGCCCTGCTTGTCCTCAGCGTACAGAGCCCTGCTTGTCCTCAGTGTACAGAGCCCAGCTTGCCTCAGTGTACAGAGCCCCGCTTGTCCTCAGTGTACAGAGCCCTGCTTGTCCTCAGTGTACAGAGCCCTGCTTGTTCTCAGTGTACAGAGCCCTGCTTGTCCTCAGCGTACAGAGCCCTGCTTGTCCTCAGCGTACAGAGCCCTGCTTGTCCTCAGTGTACAGAGCCCTGCTTGCCTCAGTGTACAGAGCCCCGCTTGTCCTCAGTGTACAGAGCCCCGCTTGTCCTCAGTGTACAGAGCCCTGCTTGTCCTCAGTGTACAGAGCCCCGCTTGTCCTCAGTGTACAGAGCCCTGCTTGTCCTCAGCGTACAGAGCCCTGCTTGTCCTCAGTGTACAGAGCCCAGCTTGCCTCAGTGTACAGAGCCCCGCTTGTCCTCAGTGTACAGAGCCCCGCTTGTCCTCAGTGTACAGAGCCCTGCTTGTCCTCAGTGTACAGAGCCCTGCTTGTCCTCAGTGTACAGAGCCCTGCTTGTCCTCAGTGTACAGAGCCCCGCTTGTCCTCAGTGTACAGAGCCCCGCTTGTCCTCAGTGTACAGAGCCCCGCTTGTCCTCAGTGTACAGAGCCCCGCTTGTCCTCAGTGTACAGAGCCCCGCTTGTCCTCAGTGTACAGAGCCCCGCTTGTCCTCAGTGTACAGAGCCCCGCTTGTCCTCAGTGTACAGAGCCCCGCTTGTCCTCAGTGTACAGAGCCCTGCTTGTCCTCAGTGTAAAGAGCCCTGCTTGTCCTCAGTGTACAGAGCCCTGCTTGTCCTCAGTGTACAGAGCCCTGCTTGTCCTCAGTGTACAGAGCCCTGCTTGTCCTCAGTGTACAGAGCCCCGCTTGTCCTCAGTGTACAGAGCCCCGCTTGTCCTCAGTGTACAGAGCCCCGCTTGTCCTCAGTGTACAGAGCCCCGCTTGTCCTCAGTGTACAGAGCCCCGCTTGTCCTCAGTGTACAGAGCCCCGCTTGTCCTCAGTGTACAGAGCCCCGCTTGTCCTCAGTGTACAGAGCCCCGCTTGTCCTCAGTGTACAGAGCCCCGCTTGTCCTCAGTGTACAGAGCTCTGCTTGTCCTCAGTGTACAGAGCCCTGCTTGTCCTCAGTGTACAGAGCCCTGCTTGTCCTCAGTGTACAGAGCCCTGCTTGTCCTCAGTGTACAGAGCCCTGCTTGTCCTCAGTGTACAGAGCCCCGCTTGTCCTCAGTGTACAGAGCCCCGCTTGTCCTCAGTGTACAGAGCCCCTCTTGTCTTCAGTGTACAGAGCCCAGCTTGTCCTCAGTGTACAGAGCCCCGCTTGTCCTCAGTTCACAGAGTCCCGCTTGTCCTCAGTGCACAGAGCCCTGCTTGTCCTCAGAGTACAGAGCCCTGCTTGTTCTCAGTGTACAGAGCCCCGCTTGTCCTCAGTGTACAGAGCCCCGCTTGTCCTCAGTGCACAGAGCCCTACTTGTCCTCAGTTTACAGAGCCCTGCTTGTCCTCAGTGTACAGAGCCCTGCTTGTCCTCAGTGTACAGAGACCAGCTTGTCCTCAGTGTACAGAGCCCCGCTTGTCCTCAGTGTACAGAGCCCTGCTTGTCCTCAGTGTACAGAGCCCCGCTTGTCCTCAGTGTACAGAGCCCCGCTTGTCCTCAGTGTACAGAGCCCCGCTTGTCCTCAGTGTACAGAGCCCCGCTTGTCCTCAGTGTACAGAGCCCCGCTTGTCCTCAGTGTACAGAGCCCCGCTTGTCCTCAGTGTACAGAGCCCTGCTTGTCCTCAGTGTACAGAGCCCCGCTTGTCCTCAGTGTACAGAGCCCTGCTTGTCCTCAGTGTACAGAGCCCTGCTTGTCCTCAGTGTACAGAGCCCGGCTTGTCCTCAGTGTACAGAGCCCCGCTTGTCCTCAGTGTACAGAGCCCCGCTTGTCCTCAGTGTACAGAGCCCTGCTTGTCCTCAGTGTACAGAGCCCAGCTTGTCCTCAGTGTACAGAGCCCCGCTTGTCCTCAGTGTACAGAGCCCCGCTTGTCCTCAGTGTACAGAGCCCTGCTTGTCCTCAGTGTACAGAGCCCTGCTTGTCCTCAGTGTACAGAGCCCGGCTTGTCCTCAGTGTACAGAGCCCCGCTTGTCCTCAGTGTACAGAGCCCTGCTTGTCCTCAATGTACAGAGCCCTGCTTGTCCTCAGTGTACAGAGCCCTGCTTGTCCTCAGTGTACAGAGCCCCGCTTGTCCTCAGTGTACAGAGCCCTGCTTGTCCTTAGTGTACAGAGCTCTGCTTGTCTTCAGTGTACAGAGCCCTGCTTTTCCTCAGTGTACAGAGCCCTGCTTGTCCTCAGTGTACAGAGCCCTGCTTGTCCTCAGTGTACAGAGCCCTGCTTGTCCTCAGTGTACAGAGCCCTGCTTGTCCTCAGTGTACAGAGCCCTGCTTGTCCTCAGTGCACAGAGCCCTGCTTGTCCTCACTACACAGAGCCCTGCTTGTTCTCAGTGTACAGAGCCCTGCTTGTCCTCAGTGTATAGAGCCCTGCTTATCCTCAGTGTACAGAGCCCTGCTTGTCCTCAGTGTATAGATCCCTGCTTGTCCTCAGTGTACAGAGCTCTGCTTATCCTCAGTGTACAGAGCCCCGCTTGTCCTCAGTGTACATAGTCCTGCTTGTCCTCAGTGTACATAGTCCTTGTCCTCAGTGTACAGAGCCCTGCTTGTCCTCAGTGCACAGAGCCCTGATTGTCCTCAGTGTACAATGCCCTGCTTGTTCTCAGTGTACAGAGCCCTGCTTGTCCTCAGTGTACAGAACCCTGCTTGTCCTCAGTGTACACAGCCTTGCTTGTCCTCAGTGTACAGAGCCCTGCCTGTCCTCAGTGTACAGAGCCCCGCTTGTCCTCAGTGTACAGAGCCCTGCTTATCCTCAGTGTACAGAGCCCTGCTTATCCTCAGTGTACAGAGCCCTGCTTGTCCTCAGTGGATAGAGCCCTGCTTGTCCTCAGTGTACAGAGCCTTGCTTGTCCTCAGTGTACAGAGCCCTGCTTGTCCTCAGTGTACACAGCCTTGCTTGTCCTCAGTGTACAGAGCCCTGCCTGTCCTCAGTGTACAGAGCCCGGCTTATCCTCAGTGTACAGAGCCCTGCTTGTCCTCAGTGTACAGAGCCCTGCTTGTCCTCAGTGTACAGAGCCCTGCTTATCCTCAGTGTACAGAGCCCGGCTTATCCTCAGTGTACAGAGCCCTGCTTGTCCTCAGTGTACAGAGCCCTGCTTGTCCTCAGTGTACAGAGCCCTGCTTGCCCTCAGTGTACAGAGCCCTGCTTATCCTCAGTGTACAGAGCCCTGCTTATCCTCAGTGTACAGAGCCCTGCTTTTCCTCAGTGTACAGAGCCCTGCTTGTCCTCAGTGTACAGAGTACTGCTTGTCCTCAGTGTACAGAGTCCTGCTTGTCCTCAGTGTACAGAGCCCTGCTTGTCCTCAGTGTACAGAGCCCTGCTTGTTCTCAGTGCACAGAGCCCTGCTTGTCTTCAGTGCTCAGAGCCCTGCTTGTCCATTCACACTTCCTGTATTTGTACTTCTCAGAGAGACACACAGACAATAGCTGTAGGGACAAAATATACAATTTTTTTTAACCAATGTATATTACAATATTTAGGTCACTTTGATGACATGCCTATAATTAAATGCGGCCCTCAGCTGTTTGACAGAGCAAAGAGCCATTGGCTCCTTGCCCTGTCAGTATACGGCAGGTAGTAATGCATGTCCGGGCAACGCCATGTGAATAAAGGAGAACCCAACATTATCCACCACTATCCTAACCTAATCAGGTGTTTCCTCCCAATAACCCCTCCCCTGAGGAGCACTCACCTTCTAATTTGCAGTGTTTCCAACTACTACTACCTAAAGGCAATGCTACTACTACTACCTAAAAGGGGCTGCTTCTGTTACCTAAAGGGGCTGCTACTACTTCTTCCCAAAGGGGCTCCTTCTACTATTACCCAAAGGGGAAGCTGCTGCCTACTTATTGAAGAGGGAGCTGCTATTACTATATATACGGGTGAGGGAGCTGCAACTATATACAGGGGAGCCTACCTACAGGGAGTAACCTTTACCTAGTTACAGTATGATGGTAATATGTATGGTGATAATATTCCTCCCTGTATACTGGTATTATTGGTAATATTGGTCTCAGTATACAGGATTTGGTCAGTAACAGTATCATGGTAATATATATGGTGATAATATTTCTTCCTTGTTTACTGGTATTATTGGTAATATTGGTCAGTATACAGGATTTGGTCAGTAACAGTATGATGGCAATATGTATGGTGACAATATTCCTCCTAATATACTGGTATTATTGGCAATATTGGTCACTATACAGGATTTGGTCAGTAACAGTATGATGGCAATATGTATGGTGACAATATTCCTCCTAGTATACTGGTATTATTGGTAATATTGGTCAGTATACAGGATTTGGTCAGTAACAGTATGATGGTAATGTGAATGTTGATAATATTTCTTACTTGTATACTGTTATTTGTGTGCAGGGCTCCAAGCGTGGACAGACTGCCTGACTAATATCAACAACAATACATAGAAATGCTGACAGCTCTAATAGTAATCACTATAATAGTGACAATGAAAATAATGACAATATATATAACAAACAACAGACTTACAGCGGTCAGAAGTGTGCCCAAAACCGCGACCGTGGGCAAGCCTATAGAGGGCCAAAAAAACTGAAACTGAAAATCAGAGCTTCGTCGAAATTGGCCAAACGACTGTCAAATACCAGGAACCACGTAATGACCCCCCCCCCCCCCCCCCGATTTGCGGTGATGGGGCGTACCAATGCTCATGTCTCATCCAATCGATTGGCTGTAATTGGTAAAACCGCACCTGTACGATTGCTGATACCAACATATTCGTTAGAGTCATAACACCTCTTGCAGGGCCCTACCCATAAAAGGGGCCAAAAACCCCAAACAACATCCTTGATTCCCTACCGCCACCTGTCAGTGATATTATTGTTCTGAAGCCGTGTCAGTAACAAAATTGTGCCGTGCTTTGGCCTGCAGACGTGGCAGGCATAACCGGTATACTACCGCTTATAAGTTATGATATCATTGTTCTGAAGAGGAGTCAATAATAATAACTATGCGGTGTATCCCCCTGCAGACGTGGCAGGCATAACAGGTATACTACCGCCTGTAAGTCGTGATACTATTGCTCTGAAAAGGACTCAATAACGATAACTACGCAGTGTATCCCCCAGCAGCTGTGGCAGGCACATGAGGAATACTGCTGCCTAAAAGCCTTATTATTGCTCTGGTAGCGTGTTAATAGCAAAATCCGCAGTGCATCTCCCTGCAGACGTGGCAGGCATAACCAGTATTTTACCGTATATAAGATGTGATATTATTGCTCTGAAGTGTCAGTAACCATAATTTCGCCGTGCATGCCCCTGCAGACGTGGCAGATGTAACAGGCATGTTACCGCATATGAGTCGTGATATTATTGCTCTGAAGAGGTGCCAGTAACAAAAATTGCAGTGTATCCCCCTGCCGGCATGGCAGGCATGACGGGTATACTACCGCCTATGGTTTATAAAGTCATGCTCTGAATATGTCAATAATAACTACATACTGCATCCCCCCTACGGACGTGGCAGATGTGACAGGTCTACTACCGCATATGAGCCATTATATTATTGCTCTGAAGAGGTGTCAGTAACAATAATTGCAGTGCATCCCCCTGCTGGCGTGGCAGGCATAACGGGTGTACTACCGCCTATAGTTCGTAACGTTATATTCTGAAAGTGTAAATAACAAAATTACGCAGTGCATCCCCCTGCAGAAGTAGCAGGCATATTGGGTATACTACCGTCTATGAGTCGTGCTATTTTTGCTCTGAAGACGTGTCAGAAGCAATAATACGCAGTGCCTCCCCCTGTAGGCGTGGCAGGTCTGACCTGTATGCTGTTATGTATGACAAACTTCTGAGTATGTATTACAATTATGTAAGTTTTTTTATGTATTATTCTATTTTAGTATATGTGAACGCTATGAACTCCTGTGAAGTATGAAAGCTAACAAAACGTATGTAAAGTATGAACGCTACGAGCGTATGAACAGAATAGATGCTATGAACGTATGAACCTTGCAAGCGCGTGTACAGTCTAAACGCTACGACCGTGTGTGCCCTATGCTACTGGCATATGTCCAATAAATGTTATGAGAATATGAATAGAATGACTGCTATGAACATATCTACCGTATGGAAGCTCTGTAAGCAAGCCTGATCTAAAAACTATGCACTACGCACAGCACCAATGTTATGAGCCTATGACCCGTGTAAACCATACACTTATGTATCGCATCACCCTGCACGTAGAACAGCGCAAATGCTGTGGACGTGTGTGCGATATACAAGCTATGAGCCTACATGCAGTATGAAGGTTAAAGCATATGTGCAGTATAACAACAATGTACGTACATGCATTATGAATGCCATTAGCGTGCGTACCGTATGAATGCTATGAGCATGCGTACAGTATGAATGCTATGTGCCATATAAATGCTAAGAACATATGTACAGTATGAACTCTATGAGCGTATGTGCATTAATATGCTACAAGCGTATGTACCTTATGAAACTGAAAACTATGATACAGTAACATGCTACGGGCGTGCATGCAGTATAAATGCAGTAAGTGCCGCATAAACCCTATGAATGCACGTGCAGCATAAATGCTGAGAGTGTGAGAGCATTATCAACACTATGAGCGTATATGCAACATGACTGCTATAAGCGTAAATGCAATAGCCAAACTATGAGTATATGCAGTATGCTGCGCAAAGTGTATTTCTATGATGGTGCGTGCAGTGTAAATACTATGAGGGTGCGTGCAGTATGTGTACCATGGGGGGGGGTACGGTGTAAATACGGGTGTGCGATATGATACTGTGAGCATGCGCTATAAATGCTAGGAGCGTGCGGTGTAAATACTGTGAACGTGCGTGCGGTATGAATGCTATGGACGTGCGTACGGTATAATACTATGACCGTGCGTGCAGTATTAATGCTAAGAGTGTGCATGCAGTATTAATGCTATGAGCGTATGTGCAGTATTAATACTAAGAGTGTACGTGCAGTATTAATGCTATGAGCGTACGTGCAGTATTAATGCTATGAGCGTACGTGCAGTATAAAGGCATGACCGTATGTGCCGTATGAACGCTATGAGCGTGAGTGCAGTATACATGCATAGCCATATGTGCCGTATAATACTATGAACCTGAGTGCATTATAATGCATTACCGTGTGCAATATAAATGCTATGAGCTTGGGTGCATCATACAAGCATGACCGTATGTGCCGTATAAATGCTATGCGCGTGCAGGAAAATGCCTGACCATATGTGCAGTATAAACGCAATGAGCGTGAGTGCAAGAAAATGCATGAACGTATGTGCCGTTTAAATGTTATGAGCATGAGTTCAGTATAAATGCATGACCGTATCTGCAGTATAAATGCTATGGGCGCGCGTGCCGACTAATGCATGACCGTATGTATAGTACAACAGCTATGAGCGAGACTGCAGTATAAATGCATAACTGTATGTGCAGTATAAATGCTATGAGCGTGCGTGCCGGCTAATGCATGACCGTATGTATAGTATAACAGATATGAGTGTGAATGCAGTGTAAATGCATAACCGTATGTGCAGTATAAATGCATGACCGTATGTGCAGTGTAACCACTATGAGTATGCGTGCAGTATAATGCATGACCATGTGCAGTATAACTACTATCAGTGTGAGTGCAGTATAACGCATGACCGTATGTGCAGTATAACTACTATGAGCGTGCGTGCAGTATAAATGCATGACCGTATGTATCGTATAAATGCTATGAGTGTGAGTGCAGAATAAATGCATGACCGTGTATGCAGTATCAATGCTATGAGCGTCTGTGCACTATAAAGCATGACCATATCTGCAGTTGAATGAATGACCGTATGTGCAGTATAAATGCTATGAGCGTGCGTTCCTGTAATGGACCGTTTCAGCAGACAATGGGTTAAAATCCGTTTAGGCGATAATCCTCTTTTCATAGACAGGCACAGCTACTGTAAAAGCACCAAAACTCACGAATTGGATATAAGTGAATGCACCAAACTCCCGGACTGCATACAAGGGAATAAGGTAGCTCTCCAAACTCCCAGACTGGAACCTCACGAATAGCTGCTAGCAGCCGAACAGGAAAAGCTCCCAAGCGGCTTACACTCCTGGCAGTCAGTCCCTATCAGCATACAGTGAATCCCCCCAAGAACGAGCTAAGGCTCTGTGTTGAGGGTCAAGCAGTGGTCTGACTTTAATGTGGCTACCTGCCCGGTATTATGCAGGCCTCCACCAGGTGGACACTCCCCTAGGGGACCTGATGGATGACTGTAGAACATAGTGGACAGTAGCCAATCACAGTGGCTTCAACATAAGCCCTTCCCACTTTACCCATACCTCCCTCCTCTCTATCCCCCAGACGACTGGGAAGAAATCCAATTATCTCCCAGGGATAGAGGCAGACTCCATTGAGCACATGTGGGGACACAAAGACAGACTATCACTTTAAAATACATAAAGACACATTTGATACATAAAACACAGACATGTAACATATCCCCAGATAGCTTAGGACTGGGCGCACATTATCAAATGGTGCTCAGACCACACACATACAGTTCAATTGCCATGGAGCTAAAGTCTTTCCCATAGTCTTTCATTATATGAATGGGCTCCATGGCAAAGCTATCTGGGGTATCACCGCTCACACAGGGCAAGTACCGAATGACCCCACTGTATTTAAAGGGCCAGAATGAGTGACATACACTCTGGTATGGCTGAATACTGTTTTTAAAGGGCCCAATCTCCCAGGGCCATAGTCCAAAGGCATCAGGCGGGCAACCAGGCTTCTCCAATGCAATGTGGCGAGATTGGTCTCGTCACAGTGCCGTATAAATGCATGACCGTATGGGCCATAATTGCTATGACCGTATGTGCAGTATAAATGCTATGAGCGTGCGTGCCGTATAAATGCATGACCGTATGGGCCATAATTGCTATGACCGTATGTGCAGTATAAATGCTATGAGCGTGCGTGCCGTATAAATGCATGACCGTATGTGCCATAATTGCTATGACCGTATGTGCAGTATAAATGCTATGAGCGTGCGTGCCGTATAAATGCATGACCGTATGTGCCATAATTGCTATGACCATATGCAGTATAATACTATGAGCTTGAGTGCCGCATGAATGCATGACCATGTGTGCATCATGAACACATGAGGATACGTGCAGTATGATTGTAATGAGTATACAACCAGTATAATGCAGTGAATCTACGGGTAGCGTTATTGCTATGAGCATATATTTAGTGTAAATGAAATGCATGTATGTGCAGAGAAAAGCTCTTGGCACATCCCTGCTAACAAAAGTAGGGCAATAGTACAAGTAGAAATATTCACCCATTTTTTTTTTTTAAATCACCCAATCAGTAGCACAAAACTACCACTCAATGGGTGCTATGGATAGCAATAGACAATAGTGGCTGCATTTTTTTTTATAATTTTTTTTTTCCCCTTCGGTGATTCCTCGGATTGAGTTTTACAATCAGCCCGGGTGGCTCCCGCTGGTGGTACCACGACCCGGAGCGCACCCGGCTGGACTATGCAAACACAGTGGAGACCCACAGTTATTGCCGCTGCTCTCTTCCACTACTTACGCTAATGCACCAGGCCAGAACGGCCCCCCCCCCCGAACCCCCGGACGCTGGCGGGAACAGCCAATCGCACCAGACAGTTCCTCCAAGAAATTGTTGCAGGCAGCCAGCCCGCAGGTTCTGCCTCACTTACCCTACCATGAAATCACCTACCTCCATTGCCACCGCTATCACCTGCTGACCGCCAGCCCGTGAAAGAAGCCAAAAGTCGGCGAGTGACACACCCCCTGACTAGGCGTGAGGGAGAGCTTCTGCCTGGAGGTGGTTAGCGGGGTGTCCCAGGTAACTGACCGAACGATACCCCAGACAGGCTAGGCTCCAGCAGAGAGAGCGGGCCCCAGAGGTTGCTAACAGGCGGGAGATTCGAACGCCTGTCCAACTCGCAGCTGCACCGCCAGCTGACGTCACCGATCGACCAACCCGCCCTGACCTGAAAGTAGGGGGCGTTATATACCCCACGCCCCTCCCACAAATACAGCCTTATCAGGCTTACACTATTGGTAATATTGGTCTCAGTATACAGGATTTGGTCAGTAATGGTATGGTGGTGATATGTATGGTAATAATATTCCTCCTAGTATACTGGTATTATTGGTAATATTGGTCCGTATACAGGATTTGGTCAGTAACAGTATGATGGTAATATGTATGATGATAATATTTCTTCCTTGTATACTGGTATTATTGGTAACATTGGTCTCAGTTTACAGGATTTGGTCAGAAATGGTATGTTGGTGATATGTATGGTGATAATATTCCTCCTTGTATACTGGTATTATTGGTAACATTGGTCTCAGTATACAGGATTTAGTCAGTAACAGTATGATGGTGATATGTATGGTGATAACATTCCTCCTTGTATACTGGTATTATTGGTAATATTGGTCAGTATACAGGATTTAGTCAGTAACAGTATGATGGTATTATGTATGGTGATAATATTTCCTCCTTTATATGCCGGTGTTATTTGGTAACTATATGATTTTTAAGAGGTACATGTGTTTATAATGGGAAATTGTCTTACTCAAGTTAATGTTATATATTAAATTATTTTTTCCATTATGTGCCCTATTATACTCAACTATGATTTGCTGACACAAATAGATTCCAAGTACAGCATGTTATCTACAGAGGGTGAACCAGCAGGGGCAGAAGGCTGAGAGGTAAGGTAGAACTCCAGCCAAATAAAATTACCATATATATATAATTGCACATGCAGTTAAAGTTAAATACATTACAAAGTTATATAACTTTGTAATGTAAAAGTGTAATCTTTGCTGAGCTTACACTAAATTAGCTTAGGTACTAGGCACTGGGTAGTATTACACTGAATGGGCTTAGATACACAACTCTGGGCAGTATCACACTGACTTGGCTTAGATACACGGCTCTGGGCAGTATCATACTGACTTGGCTTAGATACACGGCTCTGGGCAGTATCATACTGACTTGGCTTAGATACACAACTCTGGGCAGTATCACACTGACTTGGCTTAGATACACGGCTCTGGGCAGTATCATACTGACTTGGCTTAGATACACGGCTCTGGGCAGTATCATACTGACTTGGCTTAGATACACAACTCTGGGCAGTATCACACTGACTTGGCTTAGATACACAGCTCTGGGCAGTATCATACTGAATACACTGTTCAGATTGCATTAAACATTAAGAGCAGTGTGGGAGGAGACAGGGGTGGGAACATGTAAATTAGAGGCGGGATTTCTCAAGCTGGGCTGCTGAGCACAGAGGAAACAAGTGCAGAGGCTGCTGGTCTTCGTCATCTTCTGAAGCTCTCAGCTCCCTGCACTATATATATATATATATATATATATATGTATGTATATATAAATATATATATGTATATATATGTTAGAGGAGCACCGAAATGGAAATTTCAGAACCGAAACAAAACCGAAATAAAAAAAAATGTCCAGCTGAAACCGAAAATGACTTCTCCCCGTCTTCTGGTAAAATGCAGCGCTCCGCTCATTAGATTAGATTCCCCCACATTAGATTGCCAGCTCCCCCACATTAGGTAGGGAGTTCCCCCACATTAATAGGCAGCTCCCCCACAATAGTAGGCAGCTCCCCCACAATAGTGGGCAACTCCCCCACAATAGTAGGCAGCTCCCCCAC
Source organism: Hyla sarda (assembly GCF_029499605.1). NCBI lineage: Eukaryota > Metazoa > Chordata > Amphibia > Anura > Hylidae > Hyla > Hyla sarda. The sequence continues at coordinate 418,642,728 of NC_079192.1, forward strand.
AATAGTAGGCAGCTCCCCCACATTAATAGGCAGCTCCCCAACAATAGTAGACAGCTCCCCCACAATAGTAGACAGCTCCCCCACAATAGTAGGCAGCTCCCCCACAATAGTAGGCAGCTCCCCCACAATAGTAGGCAGCTCCCCCACATTAATAGGCAGCTCCCCAACAATAGTAAGCAGCTCCCCCACATTAATAGGCAGCTCCCCCACAATAGTAGGCAGCTCCCCCACAATAGTAGGCAGCTCCCCACATTAATAGGCAGCTCCCCAACAATAGTAGGCAGCTCCCCCACAAAAGTAGCAGCTCCCCCACAATAGTAGGCAGCTCCCCCACATTAATAGGCAGCTCCCCAACAATAGTAGGCAGCTCCCCCACAATAGTAGCAGCTCCCCCACAATAGTAGGCAGCTCCCCCACATTAATAGGCAGCTCCCCAACAATAGTAGGCAGCTCCATCACAATAGTAGCAGTTCCCCCACAATAGTAGGCAGCTCCCCCACATTAATAGGCAGCTCCCCAACAATAGTAGGCAGCTCCCCCACATTAATAGGCAGCTCCCCCACAATAGTAGGCAGCTCCCCCACAATAGTAGGCAGCTCCCCCACATTAATAGGCAGCTCCCCAACAATAGTAGGCAGCTCCCCCACAATAGTAGCAGTTCCCCCACAATAGTAGACAGCTCCCCCACATTAGGTCAGCATTTCCCCCACAATAGTAGGCAGGTTCCCCACAATAGTAGGCAGTTCCCCCACAATATTAGGCAGCTCCCCACCAACAATATTAGGCAGCTCCCCCCACATTTGTAGGCAGCTCCCCCCACATTAGGTCAGCAGTTCCCCCACAATAGTAGGCAGCTTCCCCCCACCCCACAGACATACAGCTTCCAGCCATATACAGTGTATGGCTGGAGGCTGTATGTCTGTACTGCTGCCCCCACAGTGATCCGGTCACCGCTCCTCCGGTACGGGGTCACATCTACTGCTATGGCCTATGGACCATAGCAGTAGGTGTCGGGACCGGAGGAGCGGTGACCGGAACACTGAAGAAGATGACGCGCCGCCGGTCACTTACCAGGCCCCGGCCAGCGCGCGTTCTCCTGCGACGATCCTGCGGTCCTCCTGCGTCTCTATGGTTGAGGCGGAGGAGCGAAGGACCGAAGGAGGACGCACGCTGGCCGGGGAATGGTGAGTGACCAGCGGACATCCTTATGTCCCGAAAAGATTTTTCGGGACACAGGGATGTCCGGGATAGGAATACTTCTTTTTATGTGCCTTGGCCGGCTCCCATGTGTGGCTGCAGGCGGGGGCCGACCAGAGCATATAAAAACTAATACTGTATACTAAAAACCAGGGGGCCTCCAGCTGTTGTGAGACTACAACTCCCAGCATGCCCGGACAGCCTTTGCCCGGCCCCCCCTGCACCCCCCACGCTACGCCACTGGCAGTGTTTGTAACTTGTGCTGTGGGCGGGCAGGGGAGGTCGTCATTATCGGCAAATTTTTTGTTGTTTCGGCATTTCCCCAAAATAGCTAATAGTGATCCTGAAATCACAGCACCAGCCAGGTCACGGATCGTGAAAAAACTGGAAATCTTCATTATCCCCATTTCAAAAATGCTACGTTTTGGCAGCAGTAGCCTTTATCAGAGCTTGATAAAGGCTACTGATGCCGAAATGTTGCATTTTGAAACGGAGATAATAAAGATTTCCATTTTTTTCCCAATCCATGACCTGGCTGGTGCTGTGATTTTGGGATTTGGTGTATCTTGATCCTGGGCTGGCAACCTGGGCAACCACTTGCACAGAGGTCGGCCCCGGTGCTGTCTTACCATCTTCTAAATATATATATTATATTGATGACCCCTTTAACACGGATCCCACAGAATTATAAATACATCTTTGGATGCGACTGGAGTAGTGATGCGTTTGTTAATCCTCTTGGGCTGGTAGATGTTGTGGTAATGGACGGTGTAGGGGGAACAGTGGATGAGGTCATTTCTATGGAGGACATCGGCTTATATAAGATGGAGACTGGTTTTGCTTTGGAAAGTGGTAGAATGTACATAACAACATTATCTGGAGTAACATTACCTGGAGTAACATTATCTGGAGTAACATTACCTGTAGTAACATTACCTGGAGTAACATTACCTGGAGTAGCATTACCTGGAGTAACATTACCTGGAGTAACATTATCAGGAGTAGCATTACCTGGAGTAACATTACCTGGAGTAACATTATCAGGAGTAACATTATCAGGAGTAGCATTACCTGGAGTAACATTATCAGGAGTAGCGTTACCTGGAGTAGCATTACCTGGAGTAACATTATCTGGAGTAACATTACCTGGAGTAGCATTACCTGGAGTAACATTATCTGGAGTAACATTACCTGGAGTAGCATTACCTTGAGTAAAATTACCTGGAGTAGCATTACCTGGAGTAACATTAGCTGGAGTAACAATACCTGGTGTAGCATTACCTGGAGTAACATTATCAGGAGTAGCATTACCTGGAGTAACATTATCAGGAGTAGCATTACCTGGAGTAACATTACCTGGAGTAACATTATCAGGAGTAGCATTACCTGGAGTAACATTACCTGGAGTAGCATTACCTGGAGTAACATTATCTGGAGTAACATTACCTGGAGTAGCATTACCTGGAGTAGCATTACCTGGAGTAACATTACCTGGAGTAACATTATCAGGAGTAGCATTACCTGGAGTAGCATTACCTGGAGTAACATTACCTGGAGTAACATTATCAGGAGTAGCGTTACCTGGAGTAACATTATCTGGAGTAACATTACCTGGAGTAGCATTACCTGGAGTAGCATTACCTGGAGTAGCATTACCTGGAGTAACATTAGCTGGAGTAGCATTACCTGGAGTAACATTACCTGGAGTAACATTACCATTACCTAGAGTAACATTACCTTGAGTAACATTATCAGGAGTAACATTACCTGGAGTAGCATTACCTGGAATAACATTACCTGGAGTACCATTGCCTGGAGTAACATTACCAGGAGTAACATTATCAGGAGTAGCATTACCTGGAGTAACATTACCTGGAGAAACATTAGCTGGAGTAACATTACCTGGAGTAGCATTACTTGGAGTAACATTACCTGGAATAGCATTACCTGGAGTAACATTACCTGGAGTAGCATTACCTGGAGTAACATTACCTGGAGTAACATTATCAGGAGTAGCATTATCAGGAGTAGCATTATCAGGAGTAACATTATCTGGAGTAACATTACCTGGTGTTGCAGTGGTCACTGGTGGAGGAAGTGGGTTTAGCCGAAAAGCAGGAGGAGGAGGAGGTGGCTTTAGCCGAACAGCAGGAGGAGGAGGTTGGAATAGCCGAGTAGGAGGAGTAGGAAGCAACAGGTCTCTTCGGTGCATGTTGCTCATTCTCGGACATTGGTCGGCTGCCTGTTTCCTTCTCAGAATTGGAGCCTAAAATGAATTGAAAGAATTACAACTCTGTATTTACATAAACCTAGAACTCTTATCAGCCCATAGAGGAGATTATAGAGGGGGCACCGGCGCCATCTAGGGTAATGTTCCACACTGTGCCCAAGAGACTGTATTGGATTTGATTCAGTAAGGTTCTCCCTTCTAGGGGGTTGTGGAGACTCCTGGGGTATAAAGAGGGTTAGTGCCCTTTATACCCCAATAAGACTGTCCTGAGCTCTATACAGAATCTCCCATCATCCTGAACCCGAATCTACATCCTGATAGAGGAGAAGACACCACTGGGTGAACTGGTTATGGACCAAGTCTACAGAGAGATGTCATCCAGATACACTACTGGGCCCCAACATGTAAATCCTTGTCCTACAGATACATTATACTCCAGTCACACACAGAGCTGCAAGAATGCTCCATCTCCCACAAGATAATACACCAGATGGAGAAGAACACCACCATGTTATCTACAGAGGGTGAACCAGCAGGGGCTGAGAGTTATCAGGAATCCAGCAGAATTACAAATACTTTTTTTTTTTTTATTAAATATTTCTTTATTTTAATTTTACTTGTAAAAAACATTATCAACCAAAAGAGTCACACCGAGATCGAAAGTAATGTAAAGTAGTGTACAATCTTTATTAATACAAGTGAAGGGTTAAAATCAAGTAAAAGGAACAGGAACAGACAGACTACTGAGGCCTCCGTTCTATGGGTAATAAAGTGGGAATATAGTGCAAACAACAGATGTATAAAAAATGGAGAAAAGCTCCAATCAGGTGTATACATATGTGGTGTCCCAGTCCCGCATCTGATGCGGTACCTATGTGTTTAGGGTCCCCATAGCCAAAGTCCCTAGGACGTAGGGATCCCTGTAGTGTAGTTTACCCCTAGTCGCATCTATTCTAGCATATACAATTGTAAATTATACATGGTTAGTGTAAATAAGATAGGATATGTGTAAATAAAGAGTTAATTACCTGTTCCATAGCATACCAGGACCTGCGGGTCACGTGACTGAGTGAACTCTATGGTTTTTCTGCTTAAGGACCTTTAGAGGCCCTATTATGTAAGCATTCCCATTACTCTCTGTAATGGTGAGTGACAAGTGTTTGGACCAATCAAATTCACCCCGCCCCCTGCCCATATAATGGAGCGGCGGCCATCTTAACGCTCTTGTGCTCTTGTTCCTGTGCCTCTGAGGAAGAAGCATCTGTATCGCAGCTGTCGCAGTGAGTTAGGCCCGAGCCTTGCAGCAACGGCCGGATCATTCCAAATCTAGAGTGTAGCAATTACAAAACACTCTGCAGCATCACCGGACCTAATCATACCCCTAAATCCGGACGGATCTGCAAATATATCCCTAAATTTGAAGACTGAATTATTATCGGGGTCTGCAACAATTGTCAGTCACTACGCAACTCAAAGGACTGTTCATAATAGACTGTTACTGTGCCTTGGATGTATCGCAAACATTCTAGTAAAGTTGTTCAAGTTCAATATCTTTGTGGACTTTCAGTCATTTTATGCACCTGTCGTTACTGGGAAGGGCGGCGATAGGCCGGAGCATAGTCTCAGCATAACAGCCCTCAGCCTGGCGTCACAAACTTTCGGGTTAACATTAACCCCTCATATACCGATACCATACCACCACTACCTTACACCCCCCAAGGGCTACCACAAAGCCTTTTTGGCGTTGCACGAACAGGATTCGGGTGTGTGCCTACTATTGCCACTAGTGAAAGTGTACTCCCCCCTAAGAAACAAACTTTATTCATGTGTTGCTGTGTACAGGAACGGTGTTTGTGGTGCACCATACAAAGGGGCTACGGAAAAAGTAAGGGGGGAAGCGAAAATTTTGCTACAGTTGAAATGTGTAAACTGCGCAACGAGTTCATGGTGCGATCCTCTGGTCCGGTCGGCACAGGCGGAGCCGAACTGCTGCCGGAAAAGCGCGCGAAGAAAGCCCGCGCTGTGCCACGTCCCGCCTCTGGGCGTGTCCCACCAAGTTGCTGTGTCGCAGCCAAAGGGGAACTCAGAGATACAGGAATCATTTCTGGAGGGACCAGAAGTCGGGGCTGTCCTTCCTGCCCAGCGCCATTTTGGAGAAGCCTACTATAAAAGAAGCCACGCAGAGGAACCTTTGCTGTCTTAGCATGCTGAGATTTGTAGTTTTGCAACATCTGGAGGGCTACATTTTAGGGACCACTGTCAGTGATCTCCAGCCTGAACCCCTCTAAATCTTGCAAAACTACAACTCCCAGCATTCAGGAACAGCAAAAGGCTGTCTCGGCATGCTGGGAGTTGTACTTGCGTGCCTCCAGCTGTTGCATAACTACATCTCCCAGCATTCCCTTTGGCAATCAGTACATGCTGAGAGTTGTAGTTCTGCAACAGCTGGAGGCACACTGTTTGGGAAATACCGAGTTAGGTAATAGGTTCTATTACCTAACTCAGTATTTTCCAACCAGTGTGCCTCCAGCTGTTGCAAAACTACAACTCCCAGCATGCACGTTCTCTCAGTGCATGCTGGGAGTTGTAGTTTTGCCCCCCCTCCCATGTGAATGTACAGGTTACATTCACACTGGCGGCGGATTACAGTGAGTTCCCCGCTTCAAGCTTGAGCTGTGGCAAATTTTCCGCCACAGCTCAAACTCCTAGCGGGAGACTCAGTGTAATCCGCCGCCAGTGTGAATGTAGCCTAAAAACAATACACTACGTTACACTAACACAAAATAAAGAGTAAAACACTATGAAAAATGTATCCTACGGCAGTGTTTCCAAAACGGAGCCTCCAGCTGTTGCAAAACAAAAACTCCCAGCATTTCCGGACAGCCATTTACTGTCCAAGCATGCTGGGAGTTTTGCAACAGCTGGAGGCACCCTGTTTGGGAATCATTGGCTTAGAATACCCCTATGTTCACCCCTATGCAAATCCCTAATTTAGGCCTCAAATGCGCATGGCACTCTCTCACTTTGGAGCCCTGTCGTATTTCAAGGCAACAGTTTAGGGTCACATATGGGGTATCGCCGTACTCGGGAGAAATTGCCTAACAAATTTTGGGGGGCTTTTTCTCCTTTTACCCCTTATGAAAAGGTAAAGTTGGGGTCTACACCAGCATGTTAGTGTAACAAAAAACATTTTTGTACACTAACATGCTGGTGTTGCCCCATACTTTTAAATTTCACAAGCAGTAAAAGAAAAAAAGCCCCCAAAATTTGTGATGCAATTTTTCCTGAGTACGGAGATACCCCATATGTGGGGGCAAAGTGCTCTGTGGGCGCACAACAAGGCTCAGAAGTGAGAGTGCACCATGTACATTTGAGGTCTAAATTGGTGATTTGCACAGGGGTGGCTGATTTTACAGCGGTTCTGACATAAGCGCAAAACAATAAATACCCACATGTGACCCCATTTTGGAAACTACACCCCTCACGGAATGTAACAAGCGGTATAGTGAGCATTTACACCCCACAGGTGTCTGACAGATCTTTGAAACAGGGGTCTGTGAAATTGAAAAATAAATTTTTTTATTTGCACAGCCCACTGTTCCAAAGATCCGTCAAATGCCAGTGGGGTGTAAATTCTCACTGCACCCCTTATTACATTCCGTGAGGGGTGTAGTTTTAAAAATGGGGTCACATGTGGGGGGTCCACTGTTCTGGCACCACGGGGGGCTTTGTAAATGCACATGGCCAAATTCTCTCTCCAAAAGCTCAATGATGCTCCTTCTCTTCTGAGCATTGTAGTTCGCCCCCAGTGCACTTCACGTCCACTTATGGGGTATTTCCATACTCAGAAGAGATGGGGTTACAAATTTTGGGGGGTATTTTCTGCTATTATCCCTTGTAAAAAATGTAAAATTTGGGGGAAAACAAGCATTTTAGTGTAAAAAAAATATTTTTTTTTTACATATGCAAAAGTCGTGAAACACCTGTGGGGTATTAAGGTTCACGTTATCCCTTGTTACGTTCCTCAAGGGGTCTAGTTTCCAAAATGGTATGCCATATGTTTTTTTTTTTTTGCTGTCCTGGCACCATAGGGGCTTCCTAAATGCGACATGCCCCACAAGCAAAATTTGCTCTCAAAAAGCCAAATATGACTCCTTCTCTTCTGAGCATTGTAGTTTGCCCGTAGTGCACTTCAGGTCAACTTATGGGGTACCTCCATACTCAGAAGAGATGGGGTTACACATTTTGGGGGGATTTTCTGCTATTAACTCTTGCAAAAATTTGAAATTTGGGGGGAAACACACATTTTAGTGAAACAAATTTTTTTTTTACATATGCAAAAGTCGTGAAACACCTGTGGGGTATTAAGGCTCACTTAATTCCTTGTTACGTTCCTCAAGGGGTCTAGTTTCCAAAATGGTATGCCATGTGTTTTTTTTTGCTGTTTTGGCACCATAGGGGCTTCCTAAATGCAACATGCCCCCCAAAAACCATTTCAGAAAAACGTACTCTCCAAAATCCCCTTGTCGCTCCTTCGCTTCTGAGCCCTCTACTGCGCCCGCCGAACACTTTACATAGACATATGAGGTATGTCCTTACTCAAGAGAAATTGGGCTACAAATATAAGTATAAATTTAATCCTTTTACCCCTTGTAAAAATTCAAAAATTGGGTCTACAAGAACATGCAAGTGTAAAAAATGAAGATTTTGAATTTTCTCCTTCACTTTGCTGCTTTTCATGTGAAACACCTAAAGGGTTAAAACACTTACTGAATGTCATTTTGAATACTTTGGGGGGTGCAGTTTCTATAATGGGGTCATTTATGGGGAATTTCTAATATGAAGACCCTTCAAATCCACTGGTCTATGAAAAATAGCGAGTTTGAAAATTTTGTGGAAAATTGTAAAATTGCTGCTGAACTTTGAAGCCCTCTGATGTCTTCCAAAAGTAAAAACACGTTAATTTTATGATGCAATCATAAAGTAGACATATTATATATGTGAAACAAAAACATTTTTTATTTGGAATATCCATTTTCCTTACAGGCAGGGTGCTTCAAAGTTAGAAAAATGCAAAATTTAAAATTTTTTCATCAAATTTGGGGATTTTTCACCAAGAAAGGATGCAAGTTACCACAAAAATTTACCACTATGTTAAAGTAGAATATGTCACGAAAAAACAATCTCGGAATCAGATTGATAAGTAAAAGCATTCCAGAGTTATTAATGTTTAAAGTGACAGTGGTCAGATGTGCTGTCACCATTCGGCTACAGGTTGTGGATCCTCTGTGTCAGCGAGGGATTGGCGTGGACCGTGCTGGTGGACCGGTTCTAAGAGGCTACTGGTGTTCACCAGAGCCCGCCGCAAAGCGGGATGGTCTTGCTGCGGCAGTAGCAACCAGGTCGTATCCACTAGCAACGGCTCAACCTCGCTGACTCCTGAGAAGGCGTGGGACAGAAGGACTAGGCAGAGGCAAGGTCAGACGTAGCAGAAGGTCGGGGCAGGCGGCAAGGTTCGTAGTCAAGATGGATAGCAGGAGTTCAGGTAACACAGGCTTTGGACAACACTAAACGCTTTCACTGGCACAAGGCAACAAGATCCGGCAAGGGAGTGCAGGGGAAGTGATGTGATATAGCCAGGGAGCAGGTGGAAGCCAATTAAGCTAATTGGGCCAGGCACCAATCATTGGTGCACTGGCCCTTTAAGTCTCAGAGAGCTGGCGCGCGCGCGCCCTAGATAGCGGAGCCGCGCGCGCCAGCACATGACAGCAGGGGACCGGGACGGGTAAGTGACTTGGGATGCGATTCGCGAGCGGGCGCGTCCCGCTGTGCGAATCGCATCCCCGACGGCCATGTCAGTGCAGCGCTCCCGGTCAGCGGGACTGACCGGGGCGCTGCAGGGAGAGAGACGCCGTGAGCGCTCCGTGGAGGAGCGGGGACCCGGAGCGCTCGGCGTAACAGTACCCCCCCCCCTTAGGTCTCCCCCTTTCTTTGTCCGGTAACTGCTTCCCATGGGCTGAGGACACCGGGAGTGATTGAAGGGTTTCCTCAAAGGCAGGCCGTACAGCAGGAGTGGGAATGGGGAGGGAGGGCAGAGGGTGAAGCTTGGCACAGGGCAGGGTGACACCAGGACGGGGGCCATGAGGAGGCACTGAGGCTTGCCTGACGGGACTGGGAGGGGGGGAGAGGCATTTCTTGTGGCAAGCAGAGTCCCAGTTCTTGATCTCCCCGGTGGTCCAGTCAAGGGTGGGAGAATGAAGCTGGAGCCATGGCAGACCGAGGAGGACCTCAGAGGTGCAGTTGGGAAGGATGAAAAATTCAATCCTTTCGTGGTGGGGTCCAATGCACATTAAGAGGGGTTTTGTGCGGTAACGCACGGTGCAATCCAATCTAACTCCGTTGACCGCGGAAATGTAGAGCGGCTTGACGAGACGGGTCACCGGGATGCAGAATTTATTCACCAAAGAATCCAAAATGTAATTCCCAGAGGCACCAGAGTCCAAGCAGGCCACGGCTGAGAGGGAGGAGTTGGCTGAAGGAGAAATCCGCACGGGCACCGTGAGACGTGGAGAAGCAGACTTTGAACCAAGAGACGCCACACCCACGTGAGCTGGGTGCGTGCGTTTCCCAGACATGGAGGATGAATAGAGCAATCCACCAAGAAATGTTCGGTACTGGCACAGTACAGACAAAGATTTTCTTCCCTACGGCGATTCCTCTCTTCCTGGGTCAGACGAGACCGATCCACTTGCATGGCCTCCTCGGCGGGAGGCCCAGGCGTAGCTTGCAAAGGATGCTGTGGGAGAGGTGCCCAGAGATCTAAGTCTTTTTCCTGGCGGAGCTCCTGATGTCTCTCAGAAAAACGCATGTCAATGCGGGTGGCCAAATGGATAAGTTCTTGCAGGTTGGCAGGAATCTCTCGTGCGGCCAGCACATCCTTGATGCTACTGGATAGGCCTTTTTTAAAGGTCGCGCAGAGAGCCTTGTTATTCCATGATAATTCGGAAGCAAGAGTACGAAATTGGATGGCGTACTCGCCCACTGAAGAATTACCCTGGACCAGGTTCAGCAGGGCAGTCTCGGCAGAAGAAGCTCGGGCTGGTTCCTCGAAGACACTACGGACTTCAGCGAAGAAGGACTGGACTGTGGCTGTGGCAGGATCATTGCGGTCCCAGAGCGGTGTGGCCCAAGACAAGGCCTTTCCTGAAAGAAGGCTCACTACGAACGCCACCTTAGACCGTTCTGTAGGAAACAAGTCCGACAACATCTCCATATGCAGGGAACATTGAGACAGAAATCCACGGCAGAGTCTAGAGTTCCCATCAAATTTGTCCGGCAGGGACAAGCGGAGGCTAGGAGCGGCCACTCGCTGCGGAGGAGGTGCAGGAGCTGGCGGAGGAGATGGTTGCTGCTGTAGCAGAGGCAGAAGTTGCTGTAACGTGGCGGTCAACTGCGACAGCTGCTGTCCTTGTTGGGCAATTTGCTGCGATTGCTGAGCGACCACCGTGGTAAGGTCAGCGAGACTTGGCAGCGGCACCTCAGCGGGATCCATGGCCGGATCTACTGTCACGATACGGCTACAGGTTGTGGATCCTCTGTGTCAGCGAGGGATTGGCGTGGACCGTGCTGGTGGACCGGTTCTAAGAGGCTACTGGTGTTCACCAGAGCCCGCCGCAAAGCGGGATGGTCTTGCTGCGGCAGTAGCAACCAGGTCGTATCCACTAGCAACGGCTCAACCTCGCTGACTGCTGAGAAGGCGTGGGACAGAAGGACTAGGCAGAGGCAAGGTCAGACGTAGCAGAAGGTCGGGGCAGGCGGCAAGGTTCGTAGTCAAGATGGATAGCAGGAGTTCAGGTAACACAGGCTTTGGACAACACTAAACGCTTTCACTGGCACAAGGCAACAAGATCCGGCAAGGGAGTGCAGGGGAAGTGATGTGATATAGCCAGAGAGCAGGTGGAAGCCAATTAAGCTAATTGGGCCAGGCACCAATCATTGGTGCACTGGCCCTTTAAGTCTCAGAGAGCTGGCGCGCGCGCGCCCTAGAGAGCGGAGCCGCGCGCGCCAGCACATGACAGCAGGGGACCGGGACGGGTAAGTGACTTGGGATGCGATTCGCGAGCGGGCGCGTCCCGCTGTGCGAATCGCATCCCCGACGGCCATGTCAGTGCAGCGCTCCTGGTCAGCGGGACTGACCGGGGCGCTGCAGGGAGAGAGACGCCGTGAGCGCTCCAGGGAGGAGTGGGGACCCGGAGCGCTCGGCGTAACATGTGCAAAAAAGGGCTGCGTCCTAGAGCTGAAAATGGGCTGCGTCCTTAAGGGGTTAAATGTCTAGATAGCATTATATGTCTAGATAGATTTCTAATTGTCTAGTACAGATACTAAGAAAGGTATCAAAAGAATGTAAATGTGTTTATTCTACTTAGGATGTATAGCCAAAGTACAGATCATCCTGTTCTATAGCATCCTGTTCTAGTTCTAGTCCCTTTGTCTCAGGGGACAGACGTCGAGGCCGACTTATCTTAAGTAAGGGGGTTTGTGGTGTCCCAGTCCCGCATCTGATGCGGTACCTATGTGTTTAGGGTCCCCATAGCCAGAGTCCCTAGGACGTAGGGATCCCTGTAGTGTAGTTTACCCCTAGTCGCCTCTATTCTAGCATATACAATTGTAAATTATACATGGTTAGTGTAAATAAGATAGGATATGTGTAAATAAAGAGTTAATTACCTGTTCCATAACGTACTAGGACCTGCAGGTCACGTGACTGAGTGAACTCTATGGTTTTTCTGCTTAAGGACCTTTGGTGGAGTAGGCGGAGTAGGTAGAGGTAGTCCAAGCACATCTTCTTTCAGGCACACTTTTATTCTGTTTCTGTGGACCAGCTGTGGCTCGAACCCTTCTTTCTGTACCTCATATACATCCGTTTCAGGGTAAGGGATCGCAGTAATGGTATAGGGTTCCGTTTCCAACAATGAGTCCAATTTATGGGTCCTAGGGAATTTTCTGAGCCACACCTTATCTCCAAGCTGTAAGGGCTGAGCTGAAGCATACCGTCTTGGCAGTAAGGTCATTGACATGGACCACGACCACCCACTTAGAGTAATGGTCCACCATGGTCAGGGCGTAGCAGTAGCCAGACCGAGTGGGGGCCAACTTCACATGATCCAAAGCAACAATCTGATTCGGTCTCTCCATACAGATGGGATGTAAAGGGGCCCTTGCGTCCCTCCGGGGATTCCTGATAACATTGCACACGGAGCATTCAGCACACCACTTCTCGATGTCTCCCCGCATCCCTATCTTCTTCTGACAGTGGCTTCAGTCTTATGGACCCCGAAATGCCTGGACTGGTCATGATAGGCATTCAGGACCATGGCTGCATCTCTTCTAGGGACCAAGATCTGATGTATACGGTCTCCTGAAACTGGGTCCAGGGAGTTTCGGTATATCAACCCCTTGTGCAGGAACAGGCGATTCCTCTGTCACCACAGCCGTTTCAACTCAAAGTCCCCTTGTGACTTGTGGAGCCAAGTGGGTACTTTCTTGTGGAGGCACTAGTCTAAGAGGTCCCCAATAACCCGTCTTTCGTCCTGAAGCGTCTTCCATGTGGATAAATCTTCAGGGACTACATGGCTGACAAATGAGGTTAAAAGAGCAATAAACAACAAAAAAATAGCCTTCAAAAAATACAAATCTGATGGGTCAGCTATAACATTTAAACAGAACAAGGAGCTTAATAAAATCTGTAAAAATGTAATAAAAACAGCAAAAATTCTAAATGAGAGACAGGTGGCCAAAGAAAGCAAAACTAAACCTAAATATTTTTTTAGATATATAAATACAAAAAAAACCAAGGACAGAGCATGTAGGACCCCTTAATAATGATAATGGGGAGGTTGTCACGGGCGATCAAGAGAAGGCGGAGCTACTGAATGGGTTCTTTAGTTCTGTATATACTATGGAAGAAGGAGCTGACATTGGACAGGTCAGTGCTGGTAACACATCATATAATGTATTGAACTGGCTTAATGTAGAGATGGTACAAGGTAAGTTAAGTAAAGTAAATGTAAGCAAATCTCCAGGGCCGGATGGACTACACCCAAGAGTTCTTAGAGAGGTAAGTTCAGTAATATCTGTACCCCTGTTCATGATATTTAGAGATTCCCTGGTGTCAGGTATTGTGCCAAGGGACTGGCGCAAGGCTAATGTGGTACCAATCTTCAAGAAGGGCTCTAGGTCTTCGCCAGGCAATTATAGACCGGTAAGTCTAACGTGCATTGTGGGTAAATTGTTTGAAGGACTTATAAGGGATTACATACAGGAATACATAGGGGATAATAGTATTATAAATGATAGCCAGCATGGGTTTACTAAGGATAGAAGTTGTCAAACCAATCTAATTTGCTTTTATGAAGAGGTGAGTAGAAGCCTTGACAGAGGAATGGCTGTGGATATAGAAGGGGGCTGTGTATATAGAGGGGGGGCTGTGTATATAGAGGGGGGGCTGTGGATATAGAGGGGGGGCTGTGTATATAGAGGGGGGCTGTGTATATAGAGGGGGGGCTGTGTATATAGAGGGGGGGCTGTGGATATAGAGGGGGGGCTGTGGATATAGAGGGGGGGCTGTGTATATAGAGGGGAGCTCTGTATACAGAGGAATGGCTGTGGATATAGTGTTTCTGGATTTTGCCAAAGCGTTTGATACTGTCCCTCACAGACGTCTGACAGGTAAGTTAAGGTCTTTGGGCTTGGAAACTTTAGTTTGTAACTGGATTGAACACTGGCTCATGGATCGTACCCAGAGAGTGGTGGTCAATGATTCGTACTCTGATTGGTCCCCGGTTATTAGTGGTGTACCCCAAGGTTCAGTACTGGGCCCGCTGCTGTTTAATTTATTTATTAATGATATAGAGGATGGTATTAACAGCTCTGTTTCTATCTTTGCAGATGACACCAAGCTTTGTAGCACGGTACAGTCTATAGAGGATGTGCATAAGTTACAAGATGACTTGGATAGACTAAGTGTCTGGGCATCCACTTGGCAAATGAGGTTCAATGTGGATAAATGTAAAGTTATGCATCTGGGTACTAATAACCTGCATGCGTCGTATGTCTTAGGGGGGATTAAACTGGCAGAGTCACTGGTAGAGAAGGATCTGGGTGTACTTGTAGATCACAGACTACAGAATAGCATGCAATGTCAGGCTGCTGCTTCCAAAGCCGGCAGGATATTGTCATGTATCAAAAGAGGCATGGACTCAAGGGACAGGGACATAATACTCCCCCTTTATAAAGCATTGGTACGGCCTCACCTGGAATATGCTGTTCAGTTTTGGGCACCAGTCCATAAAAGGGACACTGCGGAGCTGGAAAGGGTGCAGAGACGCGCGACTAAACTAATATGGGGCATGGAACATCTTAGCTATGAGGAGCGATTAAAGGAGTTAAAATTGTTTAGTCTTGAGAACAGACGTTTAAGGGGGGATATGATAAACGTATATAAGTATATAAATGGCCCATACAAAAAATATGGAGAAAAACTGTTCCAGGTTAAACCCCCCCAACGGACGAGGGGGCACTCCCTCCGTCTGGAGAAGAAAAGGTTTAGTCTAAAGGGGCGACACGCCTTCTTTACCGTGAGGACTGTGAATTTATGGAACGGTCTACCTCAGGAACTGGTCACAGCAGGAACAATTAACAGCTTTAAAACAGGGTTAGATACATTCCTGGAACAAAATAACATTAATGCTTATGCAGAATTATAAAACTACATCCCTTTCCCTTATCCCCTTACACCCTTCCCTTCAATTCCCTGGTTGGACTTGATGGACGTATGTCTTTTTTCAACCATACTATGTAACTATGTAACGAAGACTCTCCACCAACTGCTGTTTATTTATGGTATCAGTACAAGATCATTCCTCCAACAATTGCATAGTATTGTCCTTCCAGACCTCAAAAGGCTCTTCTCCAGCAGGAACAGGCTGATTCCCAGAAAACACCTTTAGTTTGCGGCAACTATGGGTGTGGTTTGCCGGCACTATGGCCTCCGAGAGTTTCTGTAGTATGTCCGAAACATCACTACCTCCTGTAGGCAAGGTGCTCACTATAGGGCTGTCTTGTTTCCGTAATGCTGGAGATGGGGCAGACTCTGCTTTAGGAGTAATCTTCCCTTGTTCTCTAGAATGGCGGGCAGCTTGTTTAGGAATGGTTTCTGCCTTTCCGGAGATGGGAGTCAGGGGTAGGGATGAGCGAATCGGATGTGACAAATCTGAATTTGTTACGAATTTCAGGAAATATTTGGTTAACAACGAATGCGAATATCGCCGTGATTCGATTGCGCAAATTGCTTTATTTAACTCCATTTAGTGCGGTCCAGGTTCCAGGGCATCTAAAATGGCAGACCCCAATTTCAGGACATGGGGCAAGGAATCCTGGGAAGACGGCAAACCTGGTAGGGGGGATGACCCTGAATCTCATGCAACCAGCCACAGCCCTATATAATCGGCAGCCATCTTGCGGCCAGTCACATCAGCGTTCTATTACAGAGAGAGAGGGACAGAGAACAGTGTGTGTTGCACAGTAAAGCTTTTTTAGAGCAGCGTTTCACCTGAAGTCCAAATCCAGCCTAGAAGCACCAATAGGGAAGGGAGTGAGATTGAGAGAGAAAGTGCAATTGTGGGTGTATTACAGCAGTGATTCACCTCAATCCCAAATTTGTTCCTGTTAAAGTCTGAAGGGCCTACATACTGTGAAAGGCCAGCCAAACGTACACACCTGCTGGTTTTGTAGACAAATACTGCTAAGCATAGTGGAGCGCATTCTACTGCTCCTCATAAGTGTATACCACATACGTACATCTAAGGGGTGTACCATTTTGTTCCTTTTAAACTCTTAAGGGCCTAGATACTGTGAAAGGCCAGCCAAAACTACACACCTGCTGGTGTTGTAGACAAATACTGCTAAGCGTAGTGGAGCGCATTCTACTGCTCCTCATAAGTGTATACCACATACGTACATCTAAGGGGTGTACCATTTTGTTCCTGTTAAATTATTAAGGGCCTAGATACTGTGAAAGGACACCCAAAAGTACACACTGCTGGTGTTGTAGACAAATACTGTTTTAAGTGTAGTGAAGCGCATCATACTCCCCTCATAAGTGTATACCACATACGTACATCTAAGTGGTGTACCATTTTGTTCCTTTTAAACTCTTAAGGGCCTAGATACTGTGAAAGGCAAGCCAAAAGTACACACCTGCTGGTGTTGTAGACAAATACTGTTTTAAGCGTAGTGGAGTGCATTGTACTTCCCTCATATACGCAGTGTGTCAGCCAGAGAAATGTCAGGCAGAGAAGTGCCAGGACGTGCACAGAGGAGTGGCAGAGGCCTAAATTCATCAGGCACAGGCAGAGGTCGCAGCAGACTAGGGGCGAGTGGCAGCAGGAGTTGCAGCGAGAGGCCTGAGCTCCCGGTGTCAGCTAGCGGTCGTGTCTTGACCAGCAGCCCATCTGTCATCATCGATTGGTTAACATGATCTTCCACTTCATCACAAGTGACATCTGATATCCCCAGTCAACAGTCGGTGGGTTCCTCAGACACAACCCAAAGTTGGCATGGCCCGGGAGCAGTCCCTGTCCTCCCATTGCCTCTGTCCTATGCTGTTCTCTCCCCTACAGAAGTATCTTATGCTGTGGGTTCAGCTCCACTATTCACTGAGGACGATCTAATAGAGGACAGTCAGAAGCTACTGCCCATCCAAGAAGGGGAGGAGACATCCGCCGCTTCCTCCACTAGGCGGGCAAGTAGTGATGAGGAGAGTGACGTGGGAGGTGGTGTTTTCAGTGTTCATGGTCCTGAAGCAGAAACTGTTGAGGAACCTGAGGAGGACATCAGTGAAATGCAGACACAACTCAATGATGATGAAGCCGATCGCACTTGGTTGCCGGGTGCAGAAGGGGCTTCATCATCATCAGGAGAAGAGGGATGCAGGTTGCCCGTGAGGCAGCAGCTGAGCCAGCAAGTTGGTAGCAAGGTTGGCAGTCAGCATGGTGGCAGAAGTGGAAAGTCTGGAGCCAAACGTGCCCGGGGGAGACCACCTGCTTCACTGCAGCCTACCTTCCCGGGAGGTAGTGGAACAGGGGTTCCTGGAGATGGCGGTAGTAGCAGTCAATTAGTGCGGACTGTTGATGGGAAAATCAGCTACTCGGCGGTGTGGCAGTTTTTCATCAAGCATCCGGAGGAGGTTCACGTAGCCACATGCAAGATCTGTTGGCAGAATGTGAAGCGTGGCCAGGGTTCCAATGTTGGCACCACCGCCCTGCATCAACATATGCTCACCATAAAGCAGCCTGGGAGAACCGTGGCTCTGATGTAGTGGTCCAGCCTGCTGCATCACGCTGCTCCCTGTTTCAGCCAGCCAAGGTTCCACCACCGCAGCCGAAGGGAGCTGTGTGTCATACCCTCCTTCTGTCGCTCCAGATCCTCCTACTTTTAGTCAGTCATTCCGCCAACAATCCATCGGCGAAGCCATGTCCAAGAGACAACAGTATGCGACCACTCATCCAACGGCGCAGAAGTTGAATGCGCTCCTGTCCAAGCTGCTGGTGCTGCAGTCCATCCATTTTCAAGTGGTGGACTATGCACCTTTCAGAGAACTGATGGCTTGTGCCGAGCCGAGGTTGAGAGTGCCAAGCAGTTATTTCTTTGCGAAGAAGGCAGTACCAGCCCTGCACAATTTTGTAGAAGAGAAGGTAGTTCAGTCTTTTAGCCTGTCGGTGTGTACCAAAGTGCACAGCAGTGCTGACGTGTGGAGCTGTAACTATGGTCAGGGACAATACCTGTCTTTTACGGCCCACTGGGTGAATGTGGTTCCTGCACAGCCACAACCCCAACTTGGACAGGTCACACCGCTTCCTCCTCCACGCTCTCAGCCTGTTGGTCCTGTGACAGTGTGCGACTCCAACTCCTCATCTTCCACCATGTCCTCAGCCTCCACTGCCCGGACAAGTCTCAGTGCCCCTTCATCGTACCATGTGTGCAGGGCACGGCGGTGTCGCGCTGTTCTTCACATGGTTTGCCTTGGCAAACAGAGTCACACAGGGGATGAACTGCTAAAAGTCATTAATAAAGAAATTGGAGCCTGGCTTACTCCACGAAAACTGGAAATGGGAACCATAGTGACCAACAACGGGAACAACATCTTGCATGCGCTGTGACTGGGAAGGCTGAGCCCTGCGCCCTGCATGGCACACGTGTTAAATCTGGTTGTCAAGCAGTTCCTGAAGTGTTCCCCCCATTTGCAAGACATCCTAACAATGGGAAGGAAACTGTGCATGCACTTCAGCCACTCGTATACCGCAAAGCACACCCTCCTTGAGCTGCAGCGTTAGAACGGTATCCCCCAACATAGTCTGATTTGTGACGTTGCCACACGTTGGAATTCCACTCTCCATATGTTGGACCGACTATACGAACAGAGAAAAGCCATTATCGATTTCTTGATGATCCAAGTGGATAGGGGGACTCCCCTGTGTAACTTCAATGTGAACCAGTGGCAGCTGATACGTGACACCTGCCGTTTGCTGAGGCCCTTTGAGGAAACTACATAATAAGTAAGTCGCTAGGATTACAGGATGAATGACGTCATTCCACTGCTTCATTTCTTACCACACGTGTTGGAAACGATGGCTGGTCAGGGCACTGGAGACGTGTCGCCTACATCTCACGGCCACATGAGCCCTGTGGGGGTTGAACTGGAGGAGGAGGATGAGGGGCAGAGTGGAGCACAGTTTAGGTTGGGTGAGATGGCCGGTGTTTCTAGTCATCAGACAGGAGAGGAGGAGCGGGAGCATCCAGAGGAGCTAGAGGGTGATGAGGAAGGCGAGACAGAGGACCCAGACACACCATGGCAGTATACAGTGGAGATGGAGGCAGGGAGTCCCTCAGAGTCACTTGCACAAATGTCACCATGCATGCTCACTTACACCATTCAGCAGTGGGATGACTTCTGGCTCTCCACCTTATTGGACCCTTGTTACCGGCACTAAATAGGGGCCTTTTTCACACCCACTGAGAGGGAGGACAAACTGACCTACTACAGAGGCATCCTACGTAGTCAGTTGGCTAATGCCTATCTGCGCCATCATCCATCCTCTTGCAGGTCTGACTCGGGGGGCCCTCTGCACTCACCTTTCACTGCCATGGCTGCTGGGGAGGGGTGGGGTGGCAGGGGCAGTACCAGCTCCATCAGCAGCAGCCTGAGTATAAAGTCGCTTATGAGTAGCTTTCTTCACTCGCATAGTGAAGCAACTCATCAGCCGCAGATAGACCTGGAGCAGGACCTGAACCAGCAGGTGGTAGCATACCTTGACATGCCCATACCAACACACCTTGAAGATCCGGTGAACTTCTGGTCAGTCAAACTTGATTTGTGGCCGCAACTAGCAGAGTTTGCCCTGGAAAAGCTGTCCTGCCCGGCCAGTAGTGTGTCATCAGAGCGGGTGTTTAGTGCGGCCGGGGCCTTAGTCACCCCAAGTAGACCTCATCTGTACACGAAAAATGTGGAGAGACTGACCTTTGTGAAAATGAATCAGGCATGGATCAGCCAGGATTTCTGGCCACCAATGCCAGATGCCTCAGAGTAGATTGACCATGGTGCCACACCAACACTTCACAAATATGGAGAGTGCCAAACAGATTTAAGGTGCTGCTCCCCAGTTACAAACATTACTCCACAACAGACCACAAGTAAGTATTGAGGATATGCATTAGATAAAACTTAACTCTTAATAATATTCTTGGGATAAAATATATGTACCCACGTTTTTTTTTAAATCAAACAAAAGGAAAGGTGTGCAAAAAACACAATGTGCCACCTACACCACAAAGTATTGATGTGATGCAAAGACCTCTAGAAAGTGGAATGGAACAACGTATGGTCCACTGTAACCGGTGGGGGTAAAAACTTCCCCTGTAAGGCCCTACTCTCGCATTATTAATCGCATTTTAGGTGGAAATAGGGATTGGTTCCTGTGTGGGGCCGTCCTTTTTAGGGTGAGTAACATGTGCCAAGAAGGGAATTAATAATGCGAGAGTAGGGCCTTACAGGGGAGGTTTTTACCCCCACCAGTTACAATGGACCATATGTTGTTCCATTCCACCTTTTAGAGGTCTTTGCATCACATCAATACTTGGTGATATTTGTGGCACATGGTGTTTTTTGCACCTTTCCTTTTGTTTTATTTCAAAAAATTTTGGGTCCATATATTTTAGCCTAAGCATATTATGTTTTATGTAATGCATATCCTCAATACTTACTTGTGCACACTAACACTTACAAAAGAGATTGTTTTCTTCTGCCTACCTGCCTCAGCTACTATTTTGATCCTGCCACCCGCCTGATGCCACACATCTGATGCCAAGTTCTCCTTTTTTCACCCACCCTCGTCACCGGGTACTGGTATTGCCACCCACCGCACCACTCTGTCACTGTGTCACTTTCAGGACTCCTGATGCTGCTGCCACATCCAGGCTGCCTCATTCTGCCACCATATGTTCTCCTCATGCTGCTTCCACCTCCAGGTTGTCTAATTCAGCCATTATATGGTCTCCTCATGCTGCTGCCACCTCCAGGCTGTCTCATTCAGCCACTATATGGTCTCCTCATGCTGCTGCCATCTCCAGGCTGTGTCATTCAGCCACTATATGGTCTCCTCATGCTGCCGCCAACTGCAGGCTGTGTCATACAGCCACTATATGGTCTCCTCATGCTGCCGCCAACTCCAGGCTGTGTCATTCAGCCACTATATGGTCTCCTCATGTTGCCGCCACCTCCAAGCTGTGTCATTCAGCCACTATATGGTCTCCTCGTGCTGCCTCCACTTTTATGCTGTGTCATTCTGCCACTATATGGTCTCCTCATGCTGCTGCCACTTGCACACTGTGTCATTTAGCCACTACATGGTCTCTTCATGCTGATGCCACCTCCAGGCTCTGTCATTGCGCCGCTCTGCAGCAGTGATTCTAATAGCGATGCCTCTGATCTGCATGTCATACTGAATAACAGTATTATTTCACTACCCCAGCACATACCCTATGTAACACTCATGTTTCTGAAGACAGGACTCCGGTGTATGTGGATCCGCTGGACCTATGTGGCAGATGACTCAGACCGCACCAGGGAGCGGAGTCTAAGGTGCCGCTGGTCTTCACCAAAGCCTGCCGCAAAGAAGGATGGGCTTGCAGCTGCAGGCGACACCCAGGTCGCTACCACTGGCACAGCTCGACCACACAGGCAGCTGAGGAGATGCAAGGCACAGGAGGGATGAGGCAACTCGTAGTCTGGATAGCAGTAGGTCAGGGCAGGCGGCACAGTAGCGTAGTCAGGATGTAGCAGGAGTTCAGTAGGCAGGCGGCAGAGGAGCAAGGTCAAGTCACAAGAGCAGGAGATCTGGTACACGGCAATACAAAGGAACGCTTTCTCTAGGGAACAAGGCAACAAAGATCCGACAGAGAACTGAGGAGGGTGGAGGAATTTATAAACAAGCCACAGGTGGTTACACTAATGAGTGTACTGGCCCTTTAAATCTTAAAGCTCTGGTGCGCGCATGCCCTAAGCGACGGGGACACACGCGCCGGAGCAAAGAGGTGGAGACAGAGGCAGGAGAAACACCCGGAGAGTGACGGACTGGGGCTCGCATGCGGGCGCTTCCCGCGATGCGAGACCCAGCCCCGTCAGCAGCAGAAGGTAAGGGGACCATGCGCTCATGGCCAGCGTGTGAGGCCGGAGCGCATAGTGTAACAGTACCCCCCCCCCTTTGGTCTCCCCCTCCTTTTACGAGAGAGAAAATTCCTGAGAAGGTCACGGTCCAGGATATTCTCCTCAAGTTCCCAAGATCTCTCCTCAGGACCTTAACCCTCCCAGTCGACCAAAAAAAACTGTTTACCTCTCGCAGTTTTTGCAGCAAGAATCTGTTTAACTTTGTAGACGTTGTGTTGGGACAGGATTTTACAGAGAACCGGTTTACGACAAGAGGCTTGAGGAGAGAGACGTTGGAAGGAATTGGGAAAACGTAACGTAGCAGGTAGATGGAGTTTTTAGGAGACTGGATTGATCTTTTGTAGAATCTGGAAGGGACCAAGGTAGCAGGGACCGAGCTTGTAACAGGGGATCTTGAAGCGGATGTATTTGGATGAAAGCCACACCATGTCACCAGGAGAGAAGGACGGAGGAGGTCTTCTACTTTTATCCGCTTGCGCCTTCATGCGTGAAGAAGCTAGGGACAACGACTGTCGGGTCTGTTGCCAGATGGTGGAGAAGTCACGGACCAGCTCATCAACAGCAGGCACACCGGAGGAGACTGGGAGGGGAAGAGGAGGACAGAGATGGAGTCCATAGACAACAAAAAAGGGAGACGACCTTGTGGACTCGGAATCCTTAAGATTATATGAGAATTCAGCCCAGGGGAGAAGGTCGACCCAATCATCTTGGCGAGCTGAAACAAAATGCCGAAGATAAGTCTCAAGGATTTGATTAACCCTCTCCACCTGACCGTTGGACTGAGGGTGGTAGGCCAAGGAGAAGTCCAGATTGATGTCCAGATGGTTAAAAAGGGCTCTCCAGAACTTAGAGACAAACTGCACCCCTTGATCCGAAACTATATGCCGTGGAAGACCATGTAAATGAAATACATGCAACAAGAAGTACTTCGCCATCTGCAGAGCAGAAGGAAGACCTGGTAGAGAAATGAAATGAGCCATCTTGGAAAACCGATCTACCAAGACCCAGATGACAGTGTTATTATGAGAAGGTGGCAAATCAGTGATGAAATCCATGGCGATATGGGACCAGGGAGTCTCTGGAATGAATAAAGGCTGTAAGAGTCCTGCAGGTCTTTGCCGAGGAGTTTTGTCACGGGCACAAGTTACACAAGACCGAACAAAATTAGAAACATCACGTTCAAGATGGGGCCACTACCAGGCAGACAAAAAGTTTTTTTAAATATAGTAAAAATAAAAATTAAAAGCAGGGAGGGGGTTAGGGATAGATTGGCAATAGGCAGGGACAGAAGAAAAAAAAATAGGATGGTGGGAGCTACCCTTTAACTTATTCTCACTGGTTGTACCTCAATTTGTGCTGATCTCAGCAGTGCCTCCATGCCTAGTAGGATTTGGGAGAGCCCTCTAGTGTCTCTGGGGTCCTTTGCCCATTACCTCACTACGCCCAACAGGCGGATCCCGAGCCTCCGCTATCTGGGAGCTGGGGTAAATGTCTGCAGCAGTGCCTCCACCAGTGGAGCATCCGGGGTAGGGATGAGGGGTCCAACTGGGAACATACTTGGTACAATGAGACTGACACAGCCTAATGTGAACTAACTTTATATGGCAAGTAGCAAATGGACAAACATACATAGGATAATACAATAGTATAACACAGATAACAAAGTCCATGGGGGGATAGTAGTCACTGCACACTGACTACTAGTCAAATATTGGGGGGGACAGACAGGACAATCTGTCACAAAGACTGGGATCGTCGAACAGTGTGTAGCTTGCCAGGCACTCGAGTTCCCGCACATCGTGGATCAGGTTGACAGATTACTGGGAGGGGCTGGAGAAGACTCAGCGGTCATGGTGCACATTGGCATCAATAACAAAGTAAGAGGTAGGTGGAGTGTCCTTACAAATGATATCAGGGACTTAGGTAACAAGCTTAAAGGGGTACTCCACCCCTAGACAGCTTATCCCTTATCCAAAGTATAGGGGTAAGATGTATGACTGCGGGACCCCCAGCAATCTTCATGCAGCACCTGGCGTTCCAAACAGTATGTTCAGAACACTGGATTACGGTGGTGGTGGGGGGGTCGTGATGTCATGTCATGCCCCCTTGTGACGACACTCGCCGCGGGAAACCAGCATTCTAAACAATGTGCTTACCCCTTACCGCTCCTTCCAGTGATCTCCCGCAAGAGGTCCTTGTCTTAAAGGGGTACTCCGCCCCTAGACATCTGAATCCTTATTCAAAGGATAGAGGATAAGATGTCTGCACAGAGCTCACGGGGGGTCCCAGTGGCAGGACCCAAAGCAATCAGACATCTTATCCCCTATCCTTTGAATAAGGGATCAGATGTCTAGGGGCGGAGTACCCTTTAAGGCAAGGACCTCTTGCGGGAGATCACTGGAGGGAGGGGTTTGGGTTCATGGAGAACTGGGCCAACTTTGCTGTCTGATACCGGCTCTACCATAGGGACGGCACCTCCATGGGGAGGGGGCGCTGTGGTTGGGTAGGAGATGGCCAGAAGGGTGGAGGAGTGTTTAAACTAGGGACTGGTGGGAGGGAATCCACAATATAGAGGGGGAAGATAGTGTAGATAGAGAGATGAGGATAGGTAATATAACTGGGGGTAGAGCGGCAGGTGTGGTTAGAATAGTTAATAGGGATAGGAGAGGTGGAGGGGTTAGAATAGTTAATAGGGATAGGAGAGGGGGAGGGGTTAGAATAGTTAATAGGGATAGGAGAGGGGGAGGGGTTAGAATAGTTAATAGGGATAGGAGAGGGGGAGGGGTTAGAATAGTTAATAGGGATAGGAGAGGGGGAGGGGTTAGATCAGTCATAAGTGATCAGAGGAAAGGAAATATGAAAAAAAATATGAAGTGTATGTATAGTAATGGCAGAAGCCTCAATAATAAGATGGAGGAGCTGGAACTATTAATGTTGGAGGAAGACAATGATATAGTGGAGATAAGTGAGACATGGCTGGATGCGAGCTACGACTGGGCGGTAAATGTACAGGGTCAGATAGACACAGGTCAGATAGACAATTATGTGGAGTTTCTGTGGGTGGAAATAAGGGGAGGGGGTGAAAACAAGATATTACTGATAGGGGTTTGTTATATGTCACCAAGAATAATGGAAGCAGCAGAAAATCTACTTATAGGACAAATAGATGGGGCAGCAAAGAAGGGGGACGTCATTATTATGGGAGATTTTATCTACCCTGACATAGATTGGGAAGCTGAAACCTGCAGGTCCACCAAAGGAAACACTTCTGGCCCTTATACTAACCAATAGGCCAGACATAGTCTCCGAGGTAGAGGTGATGGGGGGGGGGGTCATCTTGGTAATAGTGACCACAACATAATAAGTTTTCATTTATCCTATAAGAGGATCTTTACTAGTGGGGCTACAAAAACATTACATTTCAGGAAGGCCAATTTTTACCAACTAAGAGAGGACCTCAGTGACGTAGATTGGAACCATACCCTCAGTAATAAAAGTACTCAAGCTAAATGACCCTGTTATGAGCATCCTGACTAGTGTTGCTCACGAATATTCGCAATGCGAATTTTATTCGCAAATATCGCATATTCGCGAATATTCGCAAATATAGCACTATATATTTGTAATTACGAATATTCGGTTTTTTTTTCCCACAGTACACATCACAGTTATCATCCCTCTCTGCTACCAGCTTGTGTGGTGTAAAGAAGGCTCTAATACTACTGTGTGAGACTGGCGTACGAATTTTCGCATATGCTAATTTTTCATGTTTATGTTAATTTTCGCATATGCAAATTTCCGCATATGCAAATTTTCGCATATGAAAATTTTCGCATATGCGAAAATAAAACGCGAATAATGCGAATACGAAAATTTAGCGAATATATGACGAATATTCGTCCATATATTTGCGAAATATGGCGAATTCGAACATGGCCTATGCCGCTCAACACTAATCCTGACTAGATCTTGTGAACGACATATACGCTATGGAAACAGACACGTTAAAAATAGAAGGCCAATGTGGTTGTTACGCCTAGCGCTCCGGGTCCCCGCTCCTCCCCGGAGCGCTCACGGCGTCTTTCTCCCTGCAGCGCCCCGGCCAGTCCCGCTGACCGGGAGCGCTGCACTGTCATGGCCGTTGGGGATGCGATTCGCACAGCGGGACGCGCCCGCTCGCGAATCGCATCCCAGGTCACTTACCCGTCCCGGTCCCCTGCTGTCATGTGCTGGCGCGCGCGGCTCCGCTCTCTAGGGCGCGCGCGCGCCAGCTCTCTGAGACTTAAAGGGCCAGTGCACCAATGATTGGTGCCTGGCCCAATTAGCTTAATTGGCTTCCACCTGCTCCCTGGCTATATCTGGTCTCCTCCCTTGCACTCCCTTGCCGGATCTTGTTGCCCTTGTGCCTAGTGAAAGCGTTTTGTGTGTCTAAAGCCTGTGTACCAGAACTTCTGCTATCCACCCTGACTACGAACCTTGCCGCCTGCCCCCGACCTTCTGCTACGTCCGACCTTGCCTCTGCCTAGTCCTTCTGTCCCACGCCTTCTCAGCAGTCAGCGAGGTAGAGCCGTTGCTAGTGGATACGACCTGGTTGCTACTGCCGCAGCAAGACCATCCCGCTTTGCGGCGGGCTCTGGTGAAAACCAGTAGCCTCTTAGAACCGGTCCACTAGCACGGTCCACGCCAATCCCTCGCTGACACAGAGGATCCACTACCTGGAAGCCAAATCGTGACAGTAGATCCGGCCATGGATCCCGCTGAGGTGCCGCTGCCAAGTCTCGCTGATCTTCCCACGGTGGTCGCTCAGCAATCGCAGCAGATTGCCCAACAAGGACAGCAGCTGTCGCAGTTGACCGCCATGTTACAGCAACTTCTGCCTCTGCTACAGCAGCAACCATCTCCTCCGCCAGCTCCTGCACCTCCTCCGCAGCGAGTGGCCGCTCCTAACCTCCGCTTGTCCCTGCCGGACAAATTTGATGGGGACTCTAAACTCTGCCGTGGATTTTTGTCTCAGTGTTCCCTGCATATGGAGATGTTGTCGGACTTGTTTCCTTCAGAACGGTCTAAGGTGGCGTTCGTAGTAAGCTTTCTTTCAGGAAAGGCCTTGTCTTGGGCCACACCGCTCTGGAACCGCAATGATCCTGCCACAGCCACAGTCCAGGCCTTCTTCGCTGAACTCCGGAGTGTCTTCGAGGAGCCAGCCCGAGCTTCTTCTGCCGAGACTGCCCTGTTGAACCTGGTCCAGGGTAATTCTTCAGTGGGCGAGTACGCCATCCAATTTCGTACTCTTGCTTCCGAGTTATCATGGAATAACGAGGCTCTCTGCGCGACCTTTAAAAAAGGCCTATCCAGTCGCATCAAGGATGTGCTGGCCGCACGAGAGATTCCTGCCAATCTGCAAGAACTCATCCATCTAGCTACCCGCATTGACATGCGTTTTTCTGAGCGACACCAAGAGCTCCGCCAGGAAAAAGACTTAGATCTCTGGGCACCTCTCCCACAGTATCCGTTGCAATCTACGCCTGGGCCTCCCGCCGAGGAGGCCATGCAAGTGGATAAGTCTCGCCTGACCCAGGAAGAGAGGAATCGCCGTAGGGAAGAAAATCTCTGTCTTTACTGTGCCAGTACCGAGCATTTCTTGGTGGATTGCCCTATCCGTCCTCCACGCCTGGGAAACGCACGCACGCACCCAGCTCACGTGGGTGTGGCGTCTCTTGGTTCAAAGTCTGCTCCTCCACGTCTCACGGTACCCGTGCGGATTTCTTCTTCAGCCAACTCCTCCCTCTCAGCGGTGGCCTGCTTGGACTCCGGTGCCTCTGGAAATTTTATTTTGGAGTCGTTTGTTAATAAATTCAGCATCCCGGTGACCCGTCTCGTCAAGCCGCTCTACATTTCCGCGGTCAACGGAGCCAGATTGGACTGCACCGTGCGTTACCGCACAGAGCCCCTCCTCATGTCTATTGGACCCCACCTTGAGAGGATTGAGTTCTTCATTCTCCCCAACTGTACCTCTGAGGTCCTCCTCGGTCTGCCTTGGCTCCGGCTTCATTCCCCCACCATTGATTGGACCACCGGGGAGATCAGGAACTGGGACTCTGCCTGCCACAGGAAGTGCCTCTCCCCCCCTCCCAGTCCCGTCAGGCAAGCCTCTGTGCCTCCCCATGGCCCCCGTCCTGGTGTCACACTGCCCCGTGCCAGGCCTCGCCCTCTGCCCTCCCTCCCCATTCCCACTCCTGCTGTACTGCCTGCCGTTGAGGAAACCCTCCATTCTTTCCCGGTGTCCTCATCCCAGGGGAGGCAGTTACCGGACAAAGAGAAGGGGAGACCTAAGGGGGGGGGGTACTGTTACGCCTAGCGCTCCGGGTCCCCGCTCCTCCCCGGAGCGCTCGCGGCATCTTTCTCCCTGCAGCGCCCCGGCCAGTCCCGCTGACCGGGAGCGCTGCACTGTCATGGCCGTTGGGGATGCGATTCGCACAGCGGGACGCGCCCGCTCGCGAATCGCATCCCAGGTCACTTACCCGTCCCGGTCCCCTGCTGTCATGTGCTGGCGCGCGCGGCTCCGCTCTCTAGGGCGCGCGCGCGCCAGCTCTCTGAGACTTAAAGGGCCAGTGCACCAATGATTGGTGCCTGGCCCAATTAGCTTAATTGGCTTCCACCTGCTCCCTGGCTATATCTGGTCTCCTCCCTTGCACTCCCTTGCCGGATCTTGTTGCCCTTGTGCCTAGTGAAAGCGTTTTGTGTGTCTAAAGCCTGTGTACCAGAACTTCTGCTATCCACCCTGACTACGAACCTTGCCGCCTGCCCCCGACCTTCTGCTACGTCCGACCTTGCCTCTGCCTAGTCCTTCTGTCCCACGCCTTCTCAGCAGTCAGCGAGGTAGAGCCGTTGCTAGTGGATACGACCTGGTTGCTACTGCCGCAGCAAGACCATCCCGCTTTGCGGCGGGCTCTGGTGAAAACCAGTAGCCTCTTAGAACCGGTCCACTAGCACGG
Organism: Hyla sarda; assembly: GCF_029499605.1. Taxonomy (NCBI): domain Eukaryota; kingdom Metazoa; phylum Chordata; class Amphibia; order Anura; family Hylidae; genus Hyla; species Hyla sarda. Next base: position 418,671,928 of record NC_079192.1, read on the forward strand.
TCCACTCCAATCCCTCGCTGACACAGAGGATCCACTACCTGGAAGCCGAATCGTGACAGTGGTTAATAAAAACAGTTAGGAATGAGATAAATGAAAACATTTGGACCTACTAAAAAAGGTCGTGGGGAGGCCTTAAAAAATTATAAAAAGAAGAACAACAAATAAAATGAGCAAAAAATGTAAAGTGTACCTGTCGTCAACAAAAACTTTTTATATATAATGTAGATAATACCAATATATGTATATTTGCAATATACATTGTCTGTGTGTCTCTATGAGGATTCCAAATACAGTGGTCCCTCAACATACGATGGTAATTCGTTCCAAACGACCAATCGTTTGTCGAATCCATCGTATGTTGAGGGATCCGTGCAATGTAAAGTATAGGAAGCTGTACTCACCTGTCCCCGTCGCTCCGGACCAGGTCCTCACCGCTCCCGATGCGGTCCCAGGGGCTCCCGATGCTGTCCCGCTGCTCCGGTGTCTTCTTCGCGATCCTCCGGCTTCTTCTGCATCTTCTGCAGGGTCCGGGCCTCACTGAGGATAAGCAGGGCTCTGTACACTGAGGACAAGCAGGGCTCTGTACACTGAGGATAAGCCGGGCTCTGTACACTGAGGATAAGCAGGGCTCTGTACACTGAGGACAAGCAGGGCTCTGTACAGTGAAGACAAGCAGAGCTCTGCATACTGAGGACAAGCAGGGCTCTGTACACTGAGGAAAAGCAGGGCTCTGTACACTGAGGACAAGCGGGGCTCTGTACACTGAAGACAAGCAGGGTTCTGTACCTGAGGACAAGCAGGGCTCTGAGCACTGAGGACAAGCAGGGATCTGTACACTGAGGACAAGCAGGGCTCTGTACACTGAGAACAAGCAGGGCTCTGTACACTGAGGACAAGCAGGGCTCTGTACACTGAGGACAAGCAGGGCTCTGTTTACTGAGGACAAGCAGGGCTCTGTACACTGAGGACAAGCAGGGCTCTGTACACTGATGACAAGCAGGGCTGTGTACACTGAGGACAAGCAGGGCTGTGTACACTGAGGACAAGCAGGGCTCTGTACACTGAGGACAAGCATGGCTCTGTACACTGAGGACAAGCAGGGCTCTGTACACTGATGGCAAGCAGGGCTCTGTACACTGAGGACAAGCAGGGCTCTGTACACTGAAGACAAGCAGAGCTCTGCATACTGAGGATAAGCAGGGCTCTGTACACTGAGGAAAAGCAGGGCTCTGTACACTGAGGACAAGCGGGGCTCTGTACACTGAAGACAAGCAGGGTTCTGTACCTGAGGACAAGCAGGGCTCTAGCACTGAGGACAAGCAGGGATCTGTACACTGAGGACAAGCAGGGCTCTGTACACTGAGGACAAGCGGGGCTCTGTACACTGAGGACAAGCGGGGCTCTGTACACTGAGGACAAGCAGGGTTCTGTACCTGAGGACAAGCAGGGCTCTGAGCACTGAGGACAAGCAGGGATCTGTACACTGAGGACAAGCAGGTCTCTGTACACTGAGGACAAGCAGGGCTAGGTATACTGAGGACAAGCAGGTCTCTGTACACTGAGGACAAGCAGGGCTAGGTATACTGAGGACAAGCAGGGCTCTGTACACTGAGGACAAGCAGGGCTCTGTATACTGAGGACAAGCAGGGCTGTGTACACTGAGGACAAGAAGAGCTCTGTACACTGAGGACAAGCATGGCTCTGTACACTGATGACAAGCAGGGCTCTGTACACTGAGGACAAGCAGGGCTCTGTACACTGAAGACAAGCAGAGCTCTGCATACTGAGGATAAGCAGGGCTCTGTACACTGAGGAAAAGCAGGGCTCTGTACACTGAGGACAAGCAGGGCTCTGTATACTGAGGACAAGCAGGGCTGTGTACACTGAGGACAAGAAGAGCTCTGTACACTGAGGACAAGCAGGGCTCTGTACACTGATGACAAGCAGGGCTCTGTACACTGAGGACAAGCAGGGCTCTGTACACTGAAGACAAGCAGAGCTCTGCATACTGAGGATAAGCAGGGCTCTGTACACTGAGGAAAAGCAGGGCTCTGTACACTGAGGACAAGCAGGGCTCTGTACACTGAAGACAAGCAGGGTTCTGTACCTGAGGACAAGCAGGGCTCTAGCACTGAGGACAAGCAGGGATCTGTACACTGAGGACAAGCAGGGCTCTGTACACTGAGGACAAGCGGGGCTCTGTACACTGAGGACAAGCGGGGCTCTGTACACTGAGGACAAGCAGGGTTCTGTACCTGAGGACAAGCAGGGCTCTGAGCACTGAGGACAAGCAGGGATCTGTACACTGAGGACAAGCAGGTCTCTGTACACTGAGGACAAGCAGGGCTAGGTATACTGAGGACAAGCAGGTCTCTGTACACTGAGGACAAGCAGGGCTAGGTATACTGAGGACAAGCAGGGCTCTGTACACTGAGGACAAGCAGGGCTCTGTATACTGAGGACAAGCAGGGCTGTGTACACTGAGGACAAGAAGAGCTCTGTACACTGAGGACAAGCATGGCTCTGTACACTGAGGACAAGCAGGGCTCTGTACACTGAGGACAAGCAGGGCTCTGTGCACTGAGGACAAGCAGGGCTCTGTATACTGAGGACAAGCAGGGCTCTGTACACTGAGGACAAGCAGGGCTGTGTACACTGAGGACAAGCAGGGCTCTGTACACTGAGGACAAGCAGGGCTCTGTAAACTGAGGACAAGCAGGGCTCTGTACACTGAGGACAAGCAGGGCTCTGTACACTGAGGACAAGCAGGGCTCTGTACACTGAGGACAAGCAGGGCTCTGTACACTGAGGACAAGCGGGCTCTGTACACTGAGGACAAGCGGGGCTCTGTACACTGAGGACAAGCGGGGCTCTGTACACTGAGGACAAGCAGGGTTCTGTACCTGAGGACAAGCAGGGCTCTGAGCACTGAGGACAAGCAGGGATCTGTACACTGAGGACAAGCAGGGCCTGTACACTGAGGACAAGCAGGGCTCTGTACACTGAGGACAAGCAGGGCTCTGTGCACTGAGGACAAGCGGGGCTCTGTACACTGAGGACAAGTGGGGCTCTGTACACTGAGGACAAGCAGGGTTCTGTACCTGAGGACAAGCAGGGCTCTGAGCACTGAGGACAAGCAGGGCTAGGTATACTGAGGACAAGCAGGGCTCTGTACACTGAGGACAAGCAGGGCTCTGTATACTGAGGAAAAGCAGGGCTCTGTACACTGAGGACAAGCAGGGCTGTGTACACTGAGGACAAGCAGGACTCTGTACACTGAGGACAAGCAGGGCTCTGTACACTGAGGACAAGCAGGGCTCTGTACACTGAGGACAAGCAGGGCTCTGTACACTGAGGACAAGCAGGGCTCTGTACACTGAGGACAAGCAGGGCTCTGTACACTGAGGACAAGCGGGGCTCTGTACACTGAGGACAAGCAGGGTTCTGTACCTGAGGACAAGCAGGGCTCTGAGCACTGAGGACAAGCAGGGATCTGTACACTGAGGACAAGCAGATCTCTGTACACTGAGGACAAGCAGGGCTAGGTATACTGAGAACAAGCAGGGCTCTGTACACTGAGGACAAGCAGGGCTCTGTATACTGAGGACAAGCAGGGCTCTGTACAGTGAGGACAAGCAGGGCTGTGTACACCGAGGACAAGCAGGGCTCTGTACACCGAGGACAAGCAGGGCTCTGTACACCGAGGACAAGCAGGGCTCTGTACACCGAGGACAAGCAGGGCTCTGTACACTGAGGACAAGCAGGGCCTGTACACTGAGGACAAGCAGGGCTCTGTACACTGAGGACAAGCAGGGCTCTGTGCACTGAGGACAAGCGGGGCTCTGTACACTGAGAACAAGCGGGGCTCTGTACACTGAGGACATGCAGGGTTCTGTACCTGAAGACAAGCAGGGCTCTGAGCACTGAGGCAAGCAGGGATCTGTACACTGAGGACAAGCAGGTCTCTGTACACTGAGGACAAGCAGGGCTAGGTATACTGAGGACAAGCAGGGCTCTGTACACTGAGGACAAGCAGGGCTCTGTACACTGAGGACAAGCAGGGCTGTGTACACTGAGGACAAGCAGGGCTGTGTACACTGAGGACAAGCAGGGCTGTGTACACTGAGGACAAGCAGGGCTCTGTACACTGAGGACAAGCAGGGCTCTGTACACTGATGACAAGCAGGGCTCTGTACACTGAGGACAAGCAGGGCTCTGTACACTGAGGACAAGCAGAGCTCTGCATACTGAGGACAAGCAGGGCTCTGTACACTGAGGACAAGCAGGGTTCTGTACCTGAGGACAAGCAGGGCTCTGAGCACTGAGGACAAGCAGGGATCTGTACACTGAGGACAAGCAGGTCTCTGTACACTGAGGACAAGCAGGGCTAGGTATACTGAGGACAAGCAGGTCTCTGTACACTGAGGACAAGCAGGGCTCTGTACACTGAGGACAAGCAGGGCTCTGTACACTGAAGACAAGCAGGGCTCTGTATACTGAGGACAAGCAGGGCTGTGTACACTGAGGACAAGCAGGACTCTGTACACTGAGGACAAGCAGGGCTGTGTACACTGAGGACAAGCAGGGCTCTGTACACTGAGGACAAGCAGGGCGCTGTGCACTGAGGACAAGCAGGGCTCTGTACACTGAGGACAAGCAGGGCTGTGTACACTGAGGACAAGCAGGTCTTTGTACACTGAGGACAAGCAGGGCTCTGTACACTGAGGACAAGCAGGGCTCTGTACACTGAGGACAAGCAGGGCTCTGTACACTGAGGACAAGCAGGGCTCTGCACACTGAGGACAAGCAGGGCTCTGTACACTGAGGACAAGCAGGGCTCTGTACACTGAGGACAAGCAGGGCTCTGTACACTGAGGACAAGCGGGCTCTGTACACTGAGGACAAGCGGGGCTCTGTACACTGAGGACAAGCAGGGTTCTGTACCTGAGGACAAGCAGCGCTCTGAGCACTGAGGACAAGCAGGGATCTGTACACTGAGGACAAGCAGGTCTCTGTACACTGAGGACAAGCAGGGCTAGGTATACTGAGGACAAGCAGGTCTCTGTACACTGAGGACAAGCAGGGCTAGGTATACTGAGGACAAGCAGGGCTCTGTACACTGAGGACAAGCAGGGCTCTGTATACTGAGGACAAGCAGGGCTGTGTACACTGAGGACAAGCAGGGCTCTGTACACTGAGGACAAGCAGGGCTCTGTACACTGAGGACAAGCAGGGCTCTGTACACTGAGGACAAGCAGGGCTCTGTACACTGAGGACAAGCAGGGCTCTGTGCACTGAGGACAAGCGGGGCTCTGTGCACTGAGGACAAGCGGGGCTCTGTACACTGAGGACAAGCGGGGCTGTGTACACTTAGGACAAGCAGGGCTCTGTGCACTGAGGACAAGCGGGGCTGCGTACACTGAGGACAAGCGGGGCTGTGTACACTGAGGACAAGCGGGGCTCTGTGCACTGAGGACAAGCGGGGCTGTGTACACTGAGGACAAGGGGGGCTCTGTGCACTGAGGACAAGCAGGGCTCTGTGCACTGAGGACAAGTGGGGCTCTGTGCACTGAGGACAAGCGGGGCTCTGTGCCCTGAAGACAAGCGGGGCTCTGTACACTGAGAACAAGTGGGGCTCTGTACACTGAGGACAAGTGGGGCTCTGTACACTGAGGACAAGCAGGGCTGTGTACACTGAGGAGAAGCAGGGCTCTGTAGACTGAGGACAAGCAGGGCTCTGTAGACTGAGGACAAGCAGGGCTCTGTACACTGAGGACAAGCAGGGCTCTGTACACTAAGGACCAGCAGGGCTCTGTACACTGAGGACAAGCAGGGCTCTGTACACTGAGGACAAGCAGGGCTAGGTATACTGAGGACAAGCAGGTCTCTGTACACTGAGGACAAGCAGGGCTAGGTATACTGAGGACAAGCAGGGCTCTGTACACTGAGGACAACCAGGGCTCTGTATACTGAGGACAAGCAGGGCTCTGTACACTGAGGACAAGCAGGGCTGTGTACACTGAGGACAAGCAGGGCTCTGTACACTGAGGACAAGCAGGGCTCTGTACACTGAGGACAAGCAGGGCTCTGTACACTGATGACAAGCAGGGCTCTGTACACTGAGGACAAGCAGGGCTCTGTGCACTGAGGACAAGCGGGGCTCTGTGCACTGAGGACAAGTGGGGCTCTGTTCACTGAGGACAAGCGGGGCTGTGTACACTGAGGACAAGCAGGGCTCTGTGCACTGAGGACAAGCGGGGCTGCGTACACTGAGGACAAGCGGGGCTGTGTACACTGAGGACAAGCGGGGCTCTGTGCACTGAGGACAAGCGGGGCTGTGTACACTGAGGACAAGGGGGGCTCTGTGCACTGAGGACAAGCAGGGCTCTGTGCACTGAGGACTAGTGGGGCTCTGTGCACTGAGGACAAGCGGGGCTCTGTGCCCTGAGGACAAGCGGGGCTCTGTACACTGAGGACAAGTGGGGCTCTGTACACTGAGGACAAGTGGGGCTCTGTACACTGAGGACAAGCAGGGCTGTGTACACTGAGGACAAGCAGGGCTATGTAGACTGAGGACAAGCAGGGCTCTGTAGACTGAGGACAAGCAGGGCTCTGTACACTGAGGACAAGCAGGGCTCTGTACACTAAGGACTAGCAGGGCTCTGTACACTGAGGACAAGCAGGGCATAGATTTGATCATCTATGAGGAGGTCAGGTATAGATTGGACCGGGTTGAGGTGTATGAGGGATCAGCCAGACTAATCTGATCATCTATGAGGAGGTCAGGTATAGATTAGACTGGGGTGAGGGGTGTATGAGGGATCGGTCAGACTAATCTGATCATCTATGAGGAGGTCAGGTATAGATTGGACCGGGGTGAGGTGTATGAGGGATCGGTGACCTTGTAGAAGAATTACAGAGGAGAATTTCTATATTTACAGATGACACTAAACTGGAAAAGGTGATCACCACAGAGGAGGATAACATAATATTACAGAGGAGGAGGATAACATAATATTACAGAGGAGGAGGATAAGATAATATTACAGAGGAGGAGGATAACATAATATTACAGAGGAGGAGGATAACATAACATTACAGAGGAGGAGGATAACAATATTACAGAGGAGGAGGATAACATAATATTACAGAGGGATCTGGGGAAGCTGGAGGCTTGAGCACAGACATGGGAAATTAAGTGTAATGTGCATAAATGTACGGTTATATACTTGGGCCGTGATGTACAATATTGTGCTAAATAATAAAACATTAGGTAAAACGTCTCTCAAAAAGACTTGGGGACTGGTGGACAGTAAACTCTACTATAGTGATCAGTGCCAGGCAGCAGCGGCCAAGGCTAACAAAGTCATGTGATGTATAGAGAAGCATAGAGGCTCGGGACAGGGACATAGTTACCTCTGTATAAATCATTAGTCAGACCACATATGGAGTATTGTGTACAGCACCGTGCGCCTGTATATAAGAAGGACATGGAGAAGGCTGAACTGGAGAGGGCGCAGAGGAGGCGACAAAGATAATAATGGTATGGGGGAGATTACAGGACCAGGATAATAATGGAATGGTGGGGGGATTACAGGACCAGGATAATAATGGTATGGGGGAGATTACAGGACCAGGATAATAATGGTATGGGGGGGATTACAGGGCCAGGATAATAATGGTATGGGGGAGATTACAGGACCAGGATAATAATGGTATGGGGGGGATTACAGGGCCAGGATAATAATGGTATGGGGGGGATTACAGGACCAGGATAAATGATTGTATGGGGGGATTACAGGGCCAGGATAATAATAGTATGGGGGGGATTACAGGGCCAGGAGAAATGATGGTATGGGGGGATTACAGTGCCAGGATAATAATGGTATGGGGGGGATTACAGGACCAGGATAATGATGGTATGGGGGGATTACAGGATCAGGATAATAATGGTATGGGGGGGGGGGACTACAGGACCAGGATAATAATGGTATGGGGGTGGGGACTACAGGACCAGGATAATAAATTGTTTGGTGGGGGGGATTACAGGACCAGGATAATAATGGTAGGGGGGGGGGGGGACTACAGGACCAGGATAATAATGGTATGGGGGGGGGGGATTACAGGTCCAGGATAATAATGGTATGGGGGGGGGATTACAGGTCCAGGATAATAATGGTATGGGGGGGGGAATTACAGGTCCAGGATAATAATGGTATGCGGGGGGTTGGGGAGTTACAGGTCCAGGATAATAATGGCATGGGGGGGGGGGATTACAGGTCCAGGATAATAATGGCATGGGGGGGGGGGATTCCAGGTCCAGGATAATAATGGTATGGGGGTGGGGTTACAGGGCCAGGATAATAATGGTATGGGGGGGGGATTACAGTAGTAGTTTTGCAACAATTGGAGGCTCTCTGTTTGGGAAGACATTGCATTATGGACGCTCTTCCCAGTGGAGAGCGTCAAAAATGTTATAACCCATTTTTTGTGGGGTTTTTTCCTTCTCGTTTCAGATCTGTGTATGCAGAGGATTATGGCGGATTCGATGGATTACGGCGGATTAACTGGATTTTTTTCTTTTAATAAAATGGCTAACGAGGACTGTGGGGGAGTGTTTTATTTATTAATTTTTTTTAATAAAAAATTTTTTCCAATGTGTTGTGTTTTTTTAAACTGAATTTTCAGGCTTAGTAGTGGAGGCTGTCTTCTAGACAGAGTCCATTACTAAGCCGGAGATGAGCATCTGCCCCAAAAACAGCTAGCGCTAACCACCAATTATTACCCCAGTACTCACTGCCACAAGGGTGCCGGAAAGAGACAGTACTAACAGGCCCGGAGCATCAAAAATGGAGCTCCTGGGTAACAGGTTGTTAGGCTTTATTTAGGCTGGGGAGGGCCAGTAACAATGGTCCTCCCCAACCCTGATAATGTCAGGCTGTTGCTGCTTGGTTGGTATCTGGCTGAGAATGAAATACGGGGAACCCTATGCGTTTTTTTTTTTAATAAAGAAAGAATTAAAAAAATGCATAGGGTTCCCCATATTGTATTTTTTAAAAAACACTTCCCCACAGCCCTTGTTAGCCATTTTGTTAAAAGAAAAACGAATCCGCCATAATCCTCTGCATACAATGATCTGAAATGAGAAGGAAAAAAAAAATTGGTTAGTACATTTTTGGCGCTCTCCGTCCATAATGCAATGTCTTCCCAAACAGAGAGCTTCCAATTGTTGCAATACTACTACTGTAATCCCCCCCACACATAGGACGAATAATCATCAATATATTCGCAAAATATCGTGAATTCGAATATGGCCACTGCTGCTCATCACTATACAGGAACCAGGAATATTACTAAGACTATACTGACAGGACTCCCTGCTTCTATAGCCCCTTTGGGGTACAGGGTACAAAATGGGCTGTTTTCACACAACAGAAAAAACGCCAGAAAAAAAACCTGAAAAATCTGCCAAAATGCAGGAAAAAACTGTATAAGAAGTGAAAAAATAGCCTTATAGAATTTTTTTTTTTTTATGTTTATGTTTCTTACATTTCACCTCCAATATCTGCTGTAATAGTGCTGATAAGTTATCAGATCGCATGTAAAGACATTATATAGAGACCAGGAAGAAGATAAATCACTGAGAGGGTTAATCATTCTCTATGACGGTAATAATCCTAGGACTATGACACCCTGTCCCCCGCAGGACTGAATTTTCTATTACTTCCTTGTGTAGGAATCCAGACTCCAGCTAAGCAGGTGACCGAGTACATAAAAGTGTTAGAAAGTGAAAAAAATCAATTGTGCAAATAACACCCCGTCCGCACAGTCAGTGTTGGGGTTGTCCTATCTTCCTAATAGAAGTCACCAGAAACGAAAGTGAAACTGAAATTTGTGGTTTGTGCTTGTTTAGAAATATCCCCATTAAACCCCCAACAGCTGAGGATTCGTCACACTTTGTATCCACTGTGATCTAACAGCAGGGACCGATACATTGTAACAATATAACCAGGATCTAGGAGAGAGTAACACATTGTAACAAACACTCAGCTGTAAAAAGTGTTAAGTCAATAACTCGTAACAACAAAGTGAAAAGCAAACAGATAAAAAAAATTAAAGAAAGAGCGGAACTGACCGTTTCAAAAGTTGAGGCGTTTTGGTAAATCTTCACACCCGCACCTACCTGCTGTTCCTGAAGGTCTCTGGGAAGTAATTGGGAGCTTCGGAGGAGACAGATCTCCTTATACTCACCCCTCCCCCTTCTGGGATTCTCCCACAGTAAATATGTCAGCAATATTGTCATTGTGACACAGAAACAAACCACCAGCTGTGAACAGAAACAACAGCAGAAGAGGAAGATAAGTGGAGGTGAGGAACTCCAACCCCGACCTAACCATGACCCTGACCCCATCCATGACCCTGACCTCAACCATGACCCTGATCCCACATTTATATCTCCCACATGTTCTCTTATGGAACTTTCCATAGATCCTGAATTTGCAGTTATATCGTAGGAGCATTTAGAGAACGTGAGTTATACTGGAATATGTAACACTAAGGCTTCAATGATATATGCCAGTGCCGCGGGCTCCGGTGGACAAAATGGGAAAAAAATTGAATTTCCCTCCTTGGCGGCAGCGCTAGCGTTACGCACTTAACGCTTCCGCCAGAGAGGACCTGACAAACAGACTCTGGATGTCACTGCAGCGACGATGTTGCACGCTTCCCAGGGAAGTGAAGAAATGCCAGCAGCCTTCAATGCAGCGTGCATATCTTCAGCGAGCCAACAGCTCACAGGTAATACTGGGGTTGGAGAGCTTCAATGGAAATGGTGGGCATTGTGTGGATGCTAAATGCAAACAGTGGTGGGTGGGGGGGGGATGAATGGAAACAGGGGTGGGTGGGGGGATAAATGGAAGCAGTGGCAGGGGTGGGGGGATGACTGGAAACAGGGCTGGGGGGTGGATGAGGGGTGAATGGAAGCAGTGGCAAGGGTGGTGGGAGATTAATGTAAGCAGGGGTGGATGGGGGTTTGAATGAAAGAGTGGATGGAGGTGAATGAAAGAGTGGATGTGGGTGAATGGAAGCAGTGGCTGGGGGGGTGAATAAAGGCAATAGCGCTGAGAGGCAGGAAGCAATGTGGGTGGCTGGAAGCAACGTGGAAGGCAATGTGGGTGGGAGCCAATGTGAGTGGCTGAAAGCAATGTGGGTTGGTGGCTGGAGGCAAAAGGTGTGAGTGGTTGGTTGGCTGGAGGAAATAGTGTGGGTGGCTGGGAGTCTGGGGGCAAAAAGGGAGTATGGAGACAATAGTGGTAGATGGATGGGAGTATGGAGGCAATATGGGTGGGTGAAAGTGTAGACCGGAGGCATTGTGTGTGAGAAAGGGACTGGAGGCATTTGGGGGATGATGGAGGTATTTTGTGTGTGTGTGTGTGTATGAGAGAGAGAGGTTAGAGGCATTTGCTCGGATGCTGGAGGCATTGTCTGCGTATGTGGGAGAGGCTGGAGGCATTGTGTGAGTGAGAGAGAGAGGGGCTGGAGGCATTTAAAAGAGGTTGGAGGTATTTGTGTGTATTGGGAGGAGAAAGGCTGGAGGCATTGTGTGTGTGTAGTGAAAGAGGTTGGAGGCATTTGGGGGATGCTGTAGGCATTATGTCTGTGGGAGAGAGGTTGGAGGCATTTAGTGGGAGGGTGGAGGTATTTTGTGTGTGAGAGAGGTTGGAGGCTTTTGGAGGAAGGCTATAGGTATTTTATGTGTGTGTGTGTGTGGGAGAGAGGTTGGAGGCATTCTGGGGGGATGCTGGAGGCATTGTGTCTGTTGGAGAGAGGTTGGAGATATTTGGGGGGATCCTGGAGGTAGTGTGTGTGTATGGGAGAGAGGTTGGAGGCATTTGAAGGCAGGCTGGAAGTATTGTGTGTGTGTGTGTGTGTGTGTGTCAAAGAGAGTTTGAAGGCATTTGGGGGGAGGCGAGAGGCATAGTGGTGTATGTGGGAGAGAGGTTGGAGGCAAGCTGAGGCTAAGGGCATTGTCTGTGTGTGTGTGTATGAGGCTGGAGGCATTGTCTGTCTGTGTGTGTGTGTGTGTATGAGGCTGGAGGCATTGTCTGTGTGTGTGTGTGTGTGAGAGGCTAGAGGCATAGTGATGTATGTGGGAGAGAGGTTGGAGGCAAGCTGAGGCTAAGGGCATTGTCTGTGTGTGTGTGTATGAGGCTGGAGGCATTGTCTGTGTGTGTGTGTGTGTGTATGAGGCTGGAGGCATTGTCTGTGTGTGTGTGTGTGTGTGTGAGAGGCTAGAGGCATAGTGATGTATGTGGGAGAGAGGTTGGAGGCAAGCTGAGGCTAAGGGCATTGTCTGTGTGTGTGTGTATGAGGCTGGAGGCATTGTCTGTGTGTGTGTGTGTGTGTGTGTATGAGGCTGGTGGCATTGTCTGTGTGTGTGTGTGTGTGAGAGGCTAGAGGCATAGTGATGTATGTGGGAGAGAGGTTGAAGGCAAGGTGGGGCTGATGGCATTGTCTGTGTGTGTGAGGCTGGAGGCATTGTCTGTGCGTGTGGATGAGGCTGGAGGCATTTGTGTGTGTGTGTGTGGGGGGGGGGAGGGCCGAGGCTGGAGACATTTGTGGGGAAAAGGGGATTTATTCAAAATTGAAGGCATACTGAACCAGCATGGCTACCATAGCAGTTTGCTATTCCATCCGGTTTGCGTTTAGTTGGACCATCATTTATTTTCCAACAGGACAATGACCCCAAACACCTCCAGGCTGTGTAAGGGCTATTTGACCAAGAAGGAGAGTGATGGGTGCTGCGCCAGATGACCTGGCCTCCACAGTCACCTGACCTGAAGCCAATGAAAGCAAAAGGGCCAACAAGTGATAAGCATCTCTTGGAACTCCTTCAAGACTGTTGGAAGACCATTTCAGGTGACTACCTCTTGAAGCTCATCAAGAGAATGCCAAGAGTGTGCAAAGCAGGAATCAAAGCAAAAGGTGGCGAGAACCTAGAATATGACATATTTTCAAACTTTTTGTCATGTATATAATTCCACATGTGATAATTCATAGTTTTGATGCCTTCAGTGTGAATCTACAATATTCATAGTCATGAAAATAAAGAAAACTCTTTGAATGAGAAGGTGTGTCCAAACTTTTGGTCTGTACTGTATAGGTGATGTGTATTGCTTCCTTTTAGCCATTTTTTTGATGTGCGTCGAAAGTTACTTGGTAGGGGTGCCCCGCGACAAAATTTATTTCAGAGGGGTGCCCTGGGCCGAAAAAGGTTGGAAACCACTGCTATATGCAGTTAAGTGATATAGTGCAGGCAGGGCTGCCATGAGAAATTTTGGAGCGCATTACACAGCTCAAAACTTGGGCCCCTGACCCCCAACCTCCTGTAGCCGCCCCCAGAGCATGACGGCTATCTTCCCCATCATCCATTAAAAAAAAAACGTTTTAAACACAGGACAAAAAAAACAAGAGCCTGTGAGTTCAATGAGGAAGGAAGGAAAGAGGAAATATCCCCATACATATTACCATCATACTGTTACTGACCAAATCCTGTATATTACAGAGCTTAAAGGGGTACTCCCCTACCTTACTCCTTATCCCCTATACACAGGATAAATATCATAGTGTCCTGCAATCGCAATGTCGGTTTTATAATGGCTTTGGTTTTTGGAACATAAAACTGATTACAGGTTCCCTTTAACTATAAGTAACTATATTGAAATATACACTACTCAAAAACATTAAGGCAACACTTAACCAACACAACGTAACTCCAAGTCACTGACACTTGTGTGAGATCCCACTGTCCACTCAGGAAGAACACTGATTGACAATCAATTTCACATGGAACAGACAACAGGTGGAAATTATAGGCAATTAACAAGACACCCCCAATAAAGGAGTGGTTCTGCAGGTGGTGACCACAGACCACTTCTCAGTTCCTATGTTTCCTGGCTGATGTTTTGGTCACTTTTGAATGCTGGCGGTGCTTTCACTCTAGTGGTAGCATGAGACGGAGTCTACAACCCACACAAGTGGCTCAGGTAGTGCAGCTCATCCAGGATGGCACATCAATGCGAGCTGTGGCAAGAAGGTTTACTGTGTCTGTCAGCGTAGTGTCCAGAGCATGGAGGCGCTACCAGGAGACAGGCCAGTACTCCAGGAGACGTGGAGGAGGCCGTAGGAGCGCAACAACCCAGCAGCAGGACCACTACCTCCACCTTTGTGCAAGGAGGAGCAGGAGGAGCACTGCCAGAGCCCTGCAAAATGACCTCCAGCAGGACACAAATGTGCATGTGTCCACTCAAACGGTCAGAAACAGACTCCATGAGGGCGGTATGAGGGCCCGACGTCCACAGGTGGGGGATGTGCTTACAGCCCAACACCGTGCTGGATGTTTGGTATTTGCCAGAGAACACCAAGATTGGCAAATTCTCCACTGGCACCCTGTGCTCTTCAAAGATGAAAGCAGGTTCACACTGAGCACATGTGACAGACGTGACAGAGTCTGGAGACGCCGTGGAGAACGTTCTGCTGCCTGCAATATCCTCCAGCATGACCAGTTTGGCAGTGGGTCAGTAATGGTGTGGGTGGCATTTCTTTGGGGGGCTGCACTCCATGTGGTTGCCAGAGGTAGCCTGACTGCCATTAGGTACCGAGATGAGATCCACAGACCCCTTGTGAGACCATATGCTGGTGCGGTTGGCCCTGGGTTCCTCCTAATACAAGACAATGCTAGACCTCATATGGCTGGAGTGTGTCAGCAGTTCCTACAAGAGGAAGACTTTGATGCTATTGTGGTGCACCACTGCGGTGAATGGCACAACCACGGGTGTTGAAGTGAGTGGTGGGATCAGATGTTATTAACCCCAGGGTTCGGATGGTATTAACCCCTATGTGTTCGTGACACCAGTGTGGTTTTCGGGTTCGGGAACACCACACGCCTGGATTCTCCGCTATCCCATGGGCTAGTAGTGAATAAAGAGTCCACAATCAGTTATGGGTAAACGGAGGCTTTACTGAGTATAAGACAGATGTAATTATCTTCACAGCTAAAGCCAGAGTTCCCAGAGAGGTGGCCAGGACCCAGAGGACCTCGCAGCTTGCTTGACCAATACTTGTAATAAACTTGACTTGTAATTAGACTTGACTATGTGCAGGACTTGATTAGGTGTAGTGACAGCAGACATAGACTTGTAGACTTACTGGAGAGACTTGTAGCTTTGTGGTACTCCAGATGCTGATCACTTGTCTCTAAGGCCTCTGGTGCTTGCTGCCTCAGCAAAGACTTGTTCTCAGATCAGATGGTAGGGTCTAAGAGAGCGAATTAAAGATGGCCACAACTTTATATAGTGTGGGGGGGGGGGGGGGGCTGGACTATAGCCCCTTGGTGAAGCTGTGAGTCATAGGTTAAAGCTGGTGATCTCTGGGAGTACATGTTACAACAAATCATATAACAATATAACATAACATGTGACAGGATTACTCACAGGTCTTTGAGTCCTCCAAAGGTCCTGTATACTATCTATACAAAAGGATCCTGTCTATGCTTTTAAAGGTACATACACCACATTTATTAAACCAACAGGAGAACAAGGGGAGTCCCAGCAGGAGAGCCCCCAGGTCACTAAGGGACCCAACCTGACACGGCCTACAGGTAATACAGGATTGTGTACCTGAACTGGGACACCACATTATGGACTGGCCCGCCCGTTCCCCTGAATCCGATTGAGCACATCTGGGACGTCTCGCTCCATCCACCACAGACTGTCCAGGAGTTGGCGGATGCTTTAGTCCAGGTCTGGGAGGACATCCCTCAGGAGACCATCCTCCACCTCATCAGGAGCATGCTCAGGTGTTGTAGGGAGGTCATACGAGCACGTGGAGGTCACACACACTACTGAGCCTCATTGGGACTTGTGTTAAGGACATTACATAAAAGTTGGATCAGCCTGTAGTGCGGTTTTCCACTGTGATTTTGAGTGTGACTCCATATCCAGACCTCCATGGGTTGATACATTTCATTTCCATTGATAATTTTTGTGGGATTTTGTTGTCAGCACATTCATCTGTGATAGCCTGGGGGAGTAAGGTATATGGGATGTAGCTGTGCGGTTACTAAAGGGTGCTTGTTTAACCCTTTCTATTTGTGACGCCAGGGTGAGGGCTCCTCTGTAATGCTTGTCCTACCGCCGCCCTTCCCAAGAGCGATAGGGTGGTATGGAATAATTGAATGTCCACAACCGGAGAGTTTGCTGAAAACAGTCGGAACTTTACTGAAGATTTTATGCAAGCTTCATAACCGGAACAGTCTCTATACAGGCAAAGACTCTTAGAGATTGACAAAGGTTGGGACCTTAAAGGACAACTGTAGTGGTACAGTTTTATATATGCCCGTGCCCGGGCCCCAAAAATAAACAAAATAAACTTATACATACCTTCCTACGAGCCCCCGTTTGGTCCGGCACCGGCCTCACGGTCCGGCAGTGCTGACGTCATTCCACTTCCTGGAGACAGGGACGCCGCAGAGCCGTCGGCGTATCACCGGCCGTAGCGATGTCCCCCCCCCGGCTGGTGATAGGCTGAGCCCACTGTCATGTAAGTATCATGGGATTTGTAAGCAAACAAGAAAACAGGAAATACAAGTTCACAGAAAGCTAGCCACAGTGTTATGGTAATCTCACAGCATAGCCATTTAGCCCCAAGACAAGCGCAGATCTTTCCTAAGCATGTCCATTACTGTCTGGCAGGTATGTACTAAAATCACCTTATGCTGGAGGACCCCTTTAACATAGTCAAATGACCAAACGTCCTGCGACGCCAACAAGGTAAGCACACTAATATACATTATAATATATTAAATATACTCACTATTAAATATGTACACATAAACATTATAAAACTAGAGATGGATGAGGCGACTAGGGGCTGTCCCACATGGGGGACCCTACCTGAACATAGTAACTCTGGCTTTGGGGACCTACCACACAAGGTACGGTATGCAATACGGTACCGGGATACCACACACCTATGTAAAGACGAAAGTATTTCATACGATAAGTTCATTCATTCAGATCTAGGATGTGTTATCGCAGTGTTCACTTAACCTTTTTTGAGCAGTGTAGTTATATATGTATATGAGGGGTGGACTCACTTACGGGATATTTTATCTATCTATATATATATGTATGTGTGTGTGGTGTCTGGGGTGTTGCTGTGTTAGTGCAGGGTCTGGTGGTATTAACCCTTAGATGTCGTGATGCCAGGGTGAGGTTTCCTTAGTGTTAATGGTCCTGCCACCAACCATCCCAGAAACGGCAGGTAAAATAAACGGAATACCCACAGCAGATTTTATGAATAAACTGAAGAACTTTACTTTAAGATTTTATGCAACAGTCTTTATACATAACAGTCTCTTAAGAGATAACCGGGATGCAGGTTCCTCACAGGTTTTGCTGGGACTTTGAAGCAATGAGCTTTTATGCAGGCCACTGTGCTACTAATTATAATATTTTAGCTGATTGTAGTCACACAAGATTTGGTAGATTGAGTTTTTGGTAACTCACGGTTTAGTGGCTGCATGTTCTTAGGCTGTGGCCTAGATGACTTGAGATTGATGCTGATATGTCCTTGCTTTAATGTCCAGAAGATAAGAGAGAGCAGGAACAAGAGAGTAAAGAGCAAGAGCCAGAGAGCGAACTAAGCTCATTGGTCAGCAAACCTGTAAGTCCTGATCAGTGAACTCTGGGTACATCACATGACCCTGTAAGATCCTTAAACAATAGTACAAGCATAATTATAGTCACATGACCTGCTAAGGTCCTATACAGTTATAATACCTATGTATTAAATAATATATACAATTTATATGAGGCGACCAGGGGTAAGCCCTGCAGGTGAGCCCTATGGGAATGGAGGGACTCTGGCTGAGGGGACTTTAGACAGGGACAGGACCTGTATCGGGAAACCACACATATATATATATATATATCTAAAAGGGACACATATTTTCCTCAAGGAGAGGCACCACTTATGGTGTAAAACGGAGATTCAAAAAGGCCATTAGCACTCCGCGGGCTTTCTGGGTAAGTAGCATGCAAATAATTTTCTCATCACACCACCATATAAGGTAGCGTGCCCTCTGATCAGCTCTAGCTTTGGTTACAAAGTCTCAGAAGCTAATTGGGATTAATGCCAAGTCAGAATTCTACCCAGAAGGGAAGAAAACCCATCTGCAGACAGCTGTTTCGGGTGCTTTTTTTTCTTCTTTCTTTTATCTAAGAACCGAGGAACGTGCTCTCAAATCACCCAAAGTGCATGAAAAAGTGCAAACGTGTTACACTAAAAAAAGTGCACAGAGGATGCGGTCTATCGCAAGCCCTTCTCCTACAGGAGAGAGGCCCCCAACAAACCTTACCCTTCGCCTTTGGACCAAAAGGTACCTGCAGGGTTCCAGGTTCAATGTCTCCCGGCATCCAGCTTGGCGTTAGCCAAGGTATCTGCCCGCAGAGCCGATAACGGTAGGTACCCTACCAAAGCAGGAGTACCCGGGGTGTTTGCAGGGAGGTGCAGAACCTAATGGCCACAAACACCTCCCCTAGACCGCCAGGAGGGACACCCAGAAGGGCTACCGCATCCTGACAAATCCTGTGGACACACAACACGCAAAAAGTGACACAGTGAACAAAAAGAAATAAATAAGTGAATGTGTGCAGATATACTGCCCGGATCTATAAAAATGTCTCTGATCCTAGCTAGAAATCAAGAGGTGAGTGCCACAAGGTGAAGAGTTCATGGTGTGTGCTTCCACTCAGTGAGCCAATACACCCAGTGAGTTTTGGCACCTCGGGGTCACCACTCCCCGAGGCACAAAAGTACCTCAGCTCTAGACCCTCTCAGCATCATGGCGAGACCCGGAGGGAACAGTCATCGAGCTGATTCCTCAGAACCAGCCCCGGGACACCCTGGTACACCTGCCCCCTCCATGCAGCACCCATCCCCACCAGCCCAAAACCGGCGTCATTCGGGCACCGGCATGAAACTGATAAGAACAGATACTACATTTGATCTTAGCCAAAAGGCCGAGAATGTGCTTGCCCCTCATCAGTACAGAGCAGGGTGTTCTGGCTTGGCTTTAGGATGAGAGACCTGTAGCCACTAGCTAAAAGGGACAAGTATTTTCCTCAAGGAGAGGCACCACTTCTG